>NW_027411644.1:289610794-289613294 GCF_047663935.1 Musca autumnalis | reverse complement strand
CAGAAATAAAAACTATGAAAAATACTGGGAGATAAATAAGGAGATACGATCTGCGACCCGAACAGCCAAAAATGCGAATTTGAATGCCAAATGCCAGGAAATTGAATTTCTACAAAGTATACACGATGATTTTAACCTCCACAAGAAGCTAAAGGAAGCCGCCGGAGTATATGGAAAGAAAATAACCAATCCAGTTCTAATTAACAAAAACAATGAAGCTGTATTTGACTTGGAGGGAAGGAAGCATATATGGGAGGAATATATTACCAATCTTTTTACTGATAGCGAACGATCATCTTATGAGGATGATTCGGAAATTCCAAGAAGAGGGACGCCTATAACGCAGAGCGAAGTAGAACGCGCTATAAAATCATTGAAAGACAGAAAGGCTACAGGACCGGACGAAATCCCATCAGAATTACTGAAACTTATTGATTCCAGCAATATACACCTACTAGTCAACCTTTTTAATTACATATACAACACTGGAAACTATCCACAAGAATGGCTAAAATCAACCTTCATCGCAATACCCAAGAAAAATAATGCAAAACAATGCAGTGACTTCAGACTCATTAGCTTAATGAGTCATGCCTTGAAGATATTTCTAAAGATTATTCATAGTAGAATATACAAAATATGTGAAGCACACATGGGAAATACCCAATTTGGGTTTAAAGAAGGAATGGGTACAAGAGAAGCACTATACTGCATCCAAATTATAACACAAAAATGTAGGGATGCCCAGAAGGATGTATTCATGTGTTTTATTGACTACGAAAAAGCTTTCGATACCGTCAAACACGATAAATTAATGGAAATATTACATGATATAGGAATGCAAGACAATGAACTTATGTGCATAAAAAGTCTCTATTGGAATCAGTCGGCAAGAATTGAAGTAAGTGGAGAACCAACAAAAGAAATTGGCATCTCAAGGGGTGTTAGACAGGGCTGTCTTCTATCTCCCTTATTGTTTAATGTATATTCAGAGAAAATATTCAAAGAAACGCTAGAAGGAGAAAACGTCGGAATAAAAATTCATGGGAAAATAATTAATAACATAAGGTATGCGGACGATGCCACGTTACTGGCTGGAAGTATATCCGGTCTCCAGAAACTTGTGGAGAAACTTGCACGTGTAAGTGAGAAATATGGCCTTAAAATAAACATGAAGAAGACGAAATATATGGTCATAAGCAGAAAAAATCCCCATGCAGATGTGACCTTAAAAGTTCAAGGTACAGAAATTGAAAGAGTGCGATCTTTTAAATATCTAGGGATACTAATAAACGACCAATGGGATCCCTCGAAAGAGATTAAAAGTCGTATAGAGATGGCGCGAGATGCTTTTTGTAAATACAACAAACTTATGAAAAGCCATGACATAAACGTAACAACGAAAGTACGTTTTATAAAATGCTATATTTGGTCGGTGCTGCTATATGGAACAGAAGTTTGGACGCTCAAATCCTCTGATGAAAGAAAATTGGAAGCCTTCGAAATGTGGATTTACCGGCGAGTACTGAAAATACCATGGACTGCGAAAATTTCTAATGACGAAGTACTAAGAAGGATGAATGTAAGCCGGCAGTTAATAACAACAATAAAAAGTCGCAAAATAGCATATCTTGGACACGTATTAAGGAACAATAAATACAACATTTTACAAGCAATTTTAAAAGGAAAAATTGATGGAAGGCGTGCTAGAGGAAGAAAAGAAACATCTTGGCTCAAAAACATCATGGACTGGACAGGTTATACCGACGAAACTGATCTGCTGAATGCTGCAAGACACAGAGAGCTGACAACCACTATACTATAACATAAATATAATGCGATAAATATTAAAAAACAAAATGAATTGTAAGATCACTTATATCCGGATAACGGATGAGTAAATAAAGAAGAAGAAGATGCAATTGTCAGCATTTTGTTGTATTCAATCATAATCACTGATGATGATGACGATAATGAAGTGAATTCAATATGAACGGAACACAAATAAGAGATTGGAGTGGATTTTTAATGTATTATAATGATCATAATAATAGGTGAATTTTGATAAAAAGGATATACAAGTTTGTCATTTTATTACACTGTGCAAGAAAATTCTACTGAAGCTACATATATAGACATCCTAAATTGGGGATCTATACTCCCATTTAGAGGTGTTTTGGATATATGTATTAAATAGTAAAAATAGTTTTATTTTATTTTAATTTATATTTTACTTTATTTTATATCATTTCATTTTGTTTTATTTTATTTTATTCTATTTTATATTTATTTTTATTTTATCTTATTTTATTTTATTTTAATTTTATTTTATATTATTTTATTTTATTTTATTTTATTTTATTTTATTTTTTTTTTTATTTTATTTTATTTTATTTTATTTTATTTTATTTTATTTTATTTTATTTTATTTTATTTTATTTTATTTTATTTTATTTTATTTTATTTTATTTTATTTTATTTTATTTTATTTTATTTTATT
>NW_027411644.1:289526742-289610694 GCF_047663935.1 Musca autumnalis | reverse complement strand
AATTCAGTCTCCACAGTGAAACATCTGACAATGGCATGAGGCTGATAGACTCGCAGCGGCAAAAAACATGGTAGTTAGCAGCACCAGATTTAAACATCTCGACATCCATAAGGGCACCTGGTGTCTCCAGATCAGAAAACAAGAAATCAAATTTATCACGTTGTGATAGATGGAAGACATTCATCGAGCGTGTTGCATGTGCGCTCGTTCCGAGGTGCAAACATAGACTCGGACCACTACCTTGTTGCAGCAAAGGTACGTACCAGATTAAACGTAGCAAACAAAGTGCGAACAGACACAACACGGAAGTTGGACATCGGTAAGCTGCATATTCCACTCAACTAGCCCAATTGCTTATCAAAGCACTCCTCATCCCGATAATATATCAGCGCAATGGCAAAGTATTGCCCACTCCATGCAAACAGCCGCAAAATCCATACTTGGATACCAGAGACCTCCACCAAGGAATCCATGGTATGATCAGGAGTGTCGTGCTGCTACCGAAGAGGAAAATGCGGCATATAGGGGTACTTTACAATCCGTAGCAACGCGTAGCGCACGAGAGAGATATCGGGAAAAAAGGAGAGAGAAGAAACGTCTTTTTCGCAGGAAAAAGAGAGAGATGGAAAAAGCGGGAGTGTGAAAAAATCGAGATGTACAGGAGACAGAATGAAGTGCGAAAATTCTACCAAAGAGTGAAAACATCAAACTGATGGCTTTGGAACTGGCACATCCTCCTGTAGAGACAAGCAAGGTAATCTGGTAACTGATACAGATAGTGTGCTAAGAATATGGAAGAGCATTTTTCCAAACTGTTGGTATCCAATAGTAGCGAAGTCGACGAAGATACCACCGATCCAATCCCAGAAGATGGTATTGAATGTATACCGCCCAGCCAAGATTAGGTAAAGACAGCAATAAACCAGCTGAAGAATAATAAGACAGCAGGAGCCGATGGCTTACCAGCCGAGCTGTTCAAAACCGGAGGCGACACGCTGATAAGGTGTATTCATTAGCTAATTAGCACCATCTGGCAGGAAGAACGAGTACCCAACGATTGGAACCTGAGTATCCTGTGCCCCGTCCACAAGAAGGGAGATAAGACTGTATGCTCTAACTATAGGGGCATAAGTCTACTCCCTATTGCCTACAAGATCGTGTCAGGGATATTGTGAGAACGACTAAAGCCTATGGTCAACGAGATAATTGGGCCATACCAATGCGGCTTTAGACCTCACAAGTCCACCATTGACCAGATATTTACCCTGCGGCAAATCCTGGAGAAGACTCAAGAGATGCAGATTGACACCTACCACCTTTTTGTCGATTATAAAGCAGCCTTCGACAGCCCACTACGTTCAAAGGTATTCCAGGCCATATCTGAATTTGGTATCTCCGCAAAGCTCATTCGGCTTTGTAAAAGGACTTTAACTGACACGAGATCCTCAGTTAAAATAGGCAAGAACCTCTCCGAAGAATTTTGTACTAAAAGAGGTTTCAGGCAAGGAGACAGCATTTCGTGTGATCTTTTCAACATCCTGCTAGAAAAGGTTATACGAGAGGCAAACGTCAAAAGAAGTGGCACAATCTACACCAATAGCCACATGTTACTTGTTTATGCTAATGATCATTGGACGATCAGTAAAAGAAGTAACAGATACCTTTATGAAGGTCGAAGGATAATCTGCTAAAGTCTGGGTCTGGCGGTAAACGACGGGAAGACCAAGTTGATGGTGTCGACGCGCAATGCGTCCATAGAGATCGGGCCAACTGTTGACGTTGGTGCCTATAATTTTGAGGTAGTAAAAGACTTCGTCTACCTCGGCAACGCCGTAAACACAACAAACGACATCAGTTGTGAAATAAAAAGAAGAATTGTATTGGCCAACAGATGCTACTTTGGCTTAAGTAAGCACTTTAAAAACAAAAGACACACTTTGTCAAACAAAAATAACGCTTTACAAAGCACTGATACTACCCGTGCTGATGTATGGTTCCGAAGCCTGGGTACTTGCGTAAGCAGATTAGGCAGTGCTTGGTGTGTTTGAGAGAAACATTTTTCGAAAGATCCACGGACCAATCTGCGTTGACGGTGAATATCGACGTCGCATGAACCACGAGATGTATCTGCTATTACAACGACATCTATATAGTTAAACGTATTAAGATGCAACGATTGCGTTGGCTAGGCCATATAATAAGAATGAGCGATGATGAACCCGCTAAAAAGGCGTATAAGTACGAACCGCTTGGCGGTGCACGCAGAATTGGCAGGCCAAAGAATAGATGGCGCAAACAAGTGGATGAAGAGATGACAAGGCGCGGTATTCCAAAAAGCAAAGCACGAAACAGAGAGAATTGGAGATCTTTTCTTAGTTCGGTCTATGGAACAAATGTTCTGTAATGGGCCAGCTGAGTAAGTAAGTAAGCTCTATCCGTTCACCCGAATCCAAATTGTACCAAATTTTAGACCATTTAGTACTTTTCGTACCAATAAGTACGAATTTCCAAAGCTACCTCAATACTGCACTCAAACAGTAATCTTAATGGCAAATTTCAGGTTTGTAGCTCTATCTGTTCACCCGAATCCAAATTGTACTTAATTTAGTACCATTTACTTTCCAACCTTGATTCTCATAACAAATATGAAGATTCGAGCTATATTTCTTCAAAATACGAGGACGGTTCGGAAACTTCTTAGCCTATCAATGAAAGAGAATAGTTAGTTTTTCAAAATATTTTATTTTTCAATATAATCTCCTGAAATTTCAATACACTTAGTCCAACGCTTTTCTAGCAATTCTATCCCTTGATTAAAATAGTTTTCCTCAAGGTCTTCAAAATAGTGGTTTTACAACTGTAATTGCATCTTCATTTGCCTTCTTTGGGGCACTTCCTCCAGCTTCAGTCCACTGTTTGTATTGTTCTTCTGTCTCTGGAGTATAGTGGTGGATCCATGTCTCATCAACAGTATGAAACGACGCTTAAATCCATTTTATTTCGCTTAAAACGATCCAAACAAGCTCGAGAAATGTTTATTCTTATGCGTTTTTTGATCAACTGTTAACAAATGCGGCACCCATCTTGCAGAAAGCTTTTTCATCTGTAGTTCTTCATGCAAAATTAAATGGACTCGATCATTTGAGATGCCCATGATATTAGCAATTTCACGCACTTTTATTTGTCGATCATTTAATACCATATCATGCACTTTGGCTACAATTTTTGTTGTTGTTGCTGTTTTTGGACGTCCACTGCGTGGTTCATCTTCAATGCTTGTACGACCACGTTTAAATTCAGCAACCCAATTTTTTACTGTTGCATATGAAGGAGCACTTTCACCTAACACATTCACCATATCCTTATGAATTTCTTGTCCCGATAAACCTTTTTTATACCCTCAGCCTTTAGGCTAAGGAGGGTATATACACTTTGATACGATGAAAATGTGTCTCTTCGAAATAATGGTTTTAGACCCAAGTATATTTGGACGAAATGTGTTTCAGACAATTTGGAGTCGATCTAACCATGTCCGTCCGTCTGTCTGTCTGTCCTGCTGGCTGGAGCGCACGATAACTCTCGAACGGATGAACCGATTCTGATAAAATTTTGGCTTTCGTAATATTTTGCCCAAACTTAGTTTAAGTTCGAAGATGAGCTACATCGGTCCACTCCCTCCGGTACCTCCCCCACAAAAGTTCGAAAATGTTCGGAAAGTTTGTGCGCCCGATAACTCTTGAAGGGAGTGACGGATTTGGTCCATACTTTGTATAGCGTAAACTTTCTACCAGAGTAATATGAAGTTCGAATATTGTCTCAATAGGTCCACTCCTTCGGGTACCTCCCACACAAAATTTCGGAAAAGTTCAGTTTAGGGCCATCTCTCGAATCGCTTTGATTTTTGTTTTAGCAACTTGTATTCACTGCCCTCCATACGACAGTACAAGTTTCATCAAGGGCAAGTCCACACTTCCTGAGAAAATAGCATGAAAGTTGCAAAAAACTCTTACGACACCGTGTGAGGTAGTTGGAGCGCAAAATTACTCTCGAACGGATCTGCCGATTCGGTCCAAAATTTGGCCTTAGTAATATTTTGTCCACACACTCCTTCCGGTACCTCCCCCACAAAAGTTCAAAAATGTTCGGAAAAATTGTACGTACGGTAACTCTTGAAGGGAGAGGCCAAATTAGTCTACACTTTATACATCCTAATATATCTACCAGATACAGATCAGGTTCAAATATGGACTATATTTGTACACTCCATCCGGTACCTCCCACACAAAATTTCGGATAAGTTCACTTTAAGACCTGCTCTCGAATCACTTTGATTTTTGTTGAAGCCACTTGCATTCGCTGCCTCAATTACGATGGTAAAAGTTTTTTTAGGGGCAAGTCCATACATCTTGAGCAAACAGCCCAAAGAGTGTAAATACCCCCTATGGCACCATATGGTGTGGCTGGAGATCCACATCCATAACGGTCAATGTCTATCCATTCCTTTTAGTAAGAATTTTTTTGTCGGTTCAAACGCCCAAAATTGTTAAAACCCCCTAAATACGTACGTATTTTGGGAAAAATTGTTTAAATATACACAGGCTGAGGGTATATCTCTGTCGGCAAAGCCGAATGATACTTTTTTACTTGTTATGTAAATATTTAATGACAGCACGCAATTCTAATTTTTCCATTGTAAAAAAATTGCGGATGCGTCTTTTTTGAACATCTGTTTCTATATGAAGGAGTTGCCAGATCGAAACAAAATTTAACATGTGTTCATAACAGGGATGGAAGTTTCCAAAACACTTAACTTTTTTTTGTTTATACCGCGCTTTTTGTGCTAGGCTAAGAAGTTTCCGAACTGCCCTCGTATAAAATTGGTACCAAATTTAGTAACTTTAGTACAGTTCGTACACTTATAGGTCGAATTTCGAAAAAAAATTTTGGAACAAATTTCAGAATTGTAGTTGTTCCCGTTTTCCCTAATACAAAGGGTACCATATTTAGTAGCTTTTAGTACTTTTCGTACCCTTCCAGTTCGAATTTCAAAAAACCCAGCCTCATCGCAACCCTACACACCAACAGCAACCCACACTTAAAACTTCAAGCTTGAGCCATTTCGTCTGGGCGATGATCTGTCACTCACTTATCGCTTAGCTCCTTTTTATAATATCTATGTCTTGCTTAAAACCCAGACAATTCTATCACCCACAGCAGCTTCACTACTATCCCATCCATCATGTGATTATTTTCCAAACATTCTTGGAAACACCTCATAAAATGTTAGCATTCCATAATCTCAAACATTATTGCCATTCTTATATATTGCCCAAAAGTTTTTACTGACTCCCAATATTAAATAAGAAGACCATTGTTATTCCGAAATGACCATAGAAGTCGCTCGTAAAATACAATATGAGTAGTTGTTGAAAGCACAGTCAAGTGTCCATTTGCAAAAAAAAAGACAGTTATATTTATGTTCTCTCTTAGCACTTGGCGCAAAACGTTCGACAATTGGATTTGCTCATAGACAATAATGATAGACACAGCCATACGCTTTCACTGGATAACATACTGAGGAAAAAGCATAAAATGTAAATAACCACTGAAGTGTGTCAACTTCATTGTGCAGTAAAAGCAAAAAAACGGGAAATTGCAAAGAACAGCAGAACTACCATCATCATCATAATGTAACATAACCTATAAACTGTTAGTTATTGACATTACATTGGCGTTTTACATTTATCTGTGAATTTCCTTGTTAACTTTGTTTTTATGGTGACAGTCACCCATCATAGCATGTAGTTTTTTCTTACATTGCTATTGATTTGCTTCGATACTTTTCCCTTTGTGTCGAAAATGAAAGCACCGAGTGGTGCTCAGCTGGAATATTTTTTTATGAATTCTACGATTAGAAGAAAACTGTCACTATGTTGTTCACAAAACGAAAAGAATAAGAAAATGTAAATCTACACTCTCCAGGAAATATTAAAAAAATATAAAAAACAGGGTTGGAATTTTCTAACAAAATTCGTTAAATTAAAACATAAAATTACAAGAGCAAATACTTCTACTTACTTACTTAGCTGGCCCATTACAGAACATTTGTTCCATAGACCGAACTAAGAAAAGATCTCCAATTCTCTCTGTTTCGTGCTTCGCTTTTTGGAATACAGCGCCTTGTCATCTCTTCATCCACTTGTTTGCGCCATCTATTCTTTGACCTGCCAATTCTGCGTGCACCGCCATGTGGCTCGAATTTATATGCCTTTTTAGCGGGTTCATCATCGCTCATTCTTATTATATGGCCTAGCCAACGCAATTGCTGCATCTCGATACGTTTAAACTATATTGATGTCGTTGAATAGCAGATACAGCTCGTGGTTCATACGCCGTCGTTATTCACCGTCAACGCAAATTGGTCCGTAGATCTTTCAAACAACTTTTTCTCTCAAACACGCCAAGCACTGCCTTATCTGCTTGCGCAAGTACCCAGGCTTCGGAACCATACATCAGCACGGGTAGTATCAGTGTTTTGTAAAGCGTTATTTTTGTTTGACAAGTTGTGGCTTTGTTTTTAAAGTGCTTACTTAAGCCAAAGTAGCATCTGTTGGCCAATACAATTCTTCTTTTTATTTCACAACTGATGTCGTTTGTTGTGTTTACGGCGGTGCCGAGGTATACAAAGTCTTTTACTACCTCAAAATTATAAGAACCAACTTCAACAGTTGGTCCGAGCTCAATGGACGCATTGCGCGTCGACACCATCAGCTTGGTCTTCTCGCCGTTTACCGCCAGACCCACTTTAGCAGATTCTCCTTCGACCTTCATAAAGGTATCTGCTACTTCTTTTACTGATCGTCCCATGATGTCTATATCATCAGCATAAGCAAGTAACATGTGGCTATTGGTGTAGATTGTGCCACTTTTTTTGACGTTTGGCCACTCGTATAACCTCTTCTAGCAGGATGTTGAAAAGATCACACGTAAGGCTGTCTCCTTGCCTGAAACCTCTTTTGGTACAAAACTCTTCGGAGAGGTTCTTTCCTATTTTAACTGAAGATCTTGTGTCAGTTAGAGTCATTTTACAAAACCGAATGAGCTTTGCGGGGATACCAAATTCGGACATTGCTTGGAATACCTTTGAACGTAGCGGGCTGTCGAAGGCTGCTTTAAAATTAGAGTTGTGTAGTTCCGGAACGAACTAGTTCCAAGGAACTATTCCGGACAAGAAACTATTGGAACTATATCCAGTTCTTGCGTTTATACAGTTCCTATAGTTCATATAGTTCCTTTCGTGCTTCTCGTTCCTTCAATTTAAAGCCTACATCGATCTTTCGTCGTTGCAGTTTTTTCGCAGCATTCACCAAACCATGAAAACTTTTCGGTTCGTTAAACTTTTTCGGTCTTGGAACTATTTGGAACGAAAAAACGATGAAAGAGAAAGATTCGTAGAACTATATCGGTCTCGGAAATATTTGGAGCTATGGAATTATATTAAGGAACTAGTTCCTTTTGGGAAAAGGAACTAAAAGGATCGATCCGCTCCGGGAACTAGGTTGCCCAACTCTATTTAAAATCGACAAAAAAGTGGTAGGTGTCGATCTGCATCTCTTGGGTCTGCTCCAGGATTTGCCGCAGGGTAAATATCTGGTCAATGGTGGACTTGCCAGGTCTAAAGCCGCATTGGTATGGTCCAATTATTTCGTTGACCATGGGTTTTAAACGTTCGTACAATATCCCTGACACTATCTTGTAGGCGATAGGGAGAAGACTTATGTCCCTATAGTTGGAGCATAAAGTCTTATCTCATTTCTTATGGACGGTACACACACGCAGAGAAAAAAATATGTTTGATCCAACAATATTCCAAGAGCAAAATATGTATTGTTAACATATTGTTGGATTCCTCATGTAGTATTGTAAATCCAAAAATAGTTTGTGTCAACTGAACAATATTTCTCTCTTTTCTTCGAAAATTTGTTTCTCTTCTCTCGCTATTCGATGCCGTGTTGAAAAAACAATTTTGGTGAGTTGTGGTGTGTTTGTATGACATGCTGCCTTTACCTTTGTTTTTGTGTGTATGTACTTGTGAGACTCTTGGTTTTTATTTGTTTCTGTTTTGTTTCATTCTTCTTTCCTTTTCATGTTTGTTATGGTGTTTAATTATTCCTTATGTTGTGGTGGGTTCTTGTGGCTTTTTGTTTGTCTTTGTTGTCAGCCAATGCAGCAAACCATGTATTGTGTTCATCAATGATTGCAATATTATACGCGACATTTATATCCAAGTTATGCGAAAAGTGTATATGAGAAGTATATGCACTCAAATTAAAAATTTCTGGGTTGGTTTTCTGTATTGACAATACTTTTTGTAAACAAAATTAGATTATGATAGTTCCTACAATCGGTATTGTTAACGATTTAACAATATTGCGGAAATTCGAAAGTTGTTTTTGTTTTCTATGTTTGGAACAAAAGATGGTATTTTGGATTTGGATTACAATGTTTGAACAAAACAAATACATTTTTGGAACCAAAACATATATTTTTGTTCCAACAAAAGCGAAAAATATTTTTTCTCTGCGCGCAGGATGCTCAGATTCCAATCGTCGGGTACACGCTCTTCTTGCCAGATGGAGCTAACTAGCTGATGCATACACCTTATCAGCGTGTCGCCTGCGGTTTTAAACAACTCGACTGGTAGGCCATCAGCTCCTGCTGCCTTATTATTCTTCAGCCGGTTTATGGCTGTCTTTACCTCATCTTGGCCGGGTGGTATACATTCAATACCATCTTCTAGGATTGGATCTAAGGTATCTTCGTCGACTTCGCTACTATTGGATACCACAGTTTGGAAAAATGCTCTTTCCATATCCTTAGCACACTATTTATATCAGTTACCAGATTACCTTGCTGGTCTCTACAGGAGGAGGTGCCAGTTCCAAAGCCATCAGTTTGATGTTTCACTCTTTGGTAGAATTTTCAGACTTCATTCTGTCTCCTGTACATCTCGATTTGTTCACACTCCCGCTTTTCCATCTCTCTCCTTTTCCTGCGGAAAGACGTTTCTCCTCTCTCCTTTTTTCCCGATACCTCTCTCGTGCGCTACGCGTTGCTACTGATTGTAAAGTAGCCCTATATGTCGCATTTTTCTCTTCGGTGGCAGCACGACGCTCCTGGTCATACCATGGATTCCTTGGTGGAGGTCTCTGGTATCCAAGTACTGATTTTGCGGCTGTTTGCATGGAGTGGGCAATGTTTTGCCATTGTCCTGATATGTTATCGGGACGAGGAGTGTTTAGTATAAGCAGTTGGTCCAGTTGAGTGGATATGCTGTGGCCATTTCTGTAAGAAACTGAATTTTTAATCTTCCAAAACGAGGGCTTTATAAAAAGAAAATATATCTAAAACATTTAAAAGTCCATAAATAACAATTCTGTTAAAATCTGGCAAAAGCGTGGATTTTTTAAAAAACCTTTTTTCAAACATGAATTTTTAAAAAATAATTTTTTCAAACGTGGATTTTTTAAAAATATTTTTTTCAAACGTGGATTTTTTAAAAATATTTTTTTCAAACGTGGATTTTATAAAAATATTTTTTCAAACGTGGATTTCATTAAAAATATTTTTTTCAAACGTAGATTTTTTAAAAATCTTTTTTTCAAACGTGAATTTTTAAAAATATTTTTTCAAACGTGGATTTTTTGAAAATATTTTTTTCAAACGTGGATTTTTTGAAAATATTTTTTTCAAACGTGGATTTTTTGAAAATATTTTTTCAAACGAGGATTTTTTGAAAATATTTTTTTTCAAATGTGGATTTTTTAAAAATAATTTTTTCAAACGTGGATTTTTTAAAAATATTTTTTTCATACGTGGATTTTATAAAAATATTTTTCAAACGTGGATTTCTTTAAAAATATTTTTTCAAACGTAGATTTTTTAAAAATCTTTTTTTCAAACGTGAATTTTTAAAAATATTTTTTTCAAACGTGGATTTTTTGAAAATATTTTTTTCAAACGTGGATTTTTTGAAAATATTTTTTCAAACGTGGATTTTTTGAAAATATTTTTTCAAACGAGGATTTTTTGAAAATATTTTTTTCAAATGTGGATTTTTTAAAAATATTTTTTTCAAACGTGGATTTTTTAAAAAAATTTTTTCAAACGAGGATTTTTTGAAAATATTTTTTTCAAATGTGGATTTTTTAAAAATATTTTTTTTCAAACGTGGATTTTTTAAAAATATTTTTTTTAAACGTGGATTTTTTAAAAATATTTTTTTCAAACGTGGGATTTTTTAAAAATATATTTTTTAAACGTGATTTTTTTAAAAATATTTTTTTTTAAACGTGGATTTTTTAAAAATATTTTTTTTTAACGTGCATTTTTTAAAATAATTTTTTTTAAACGTGGATTTTTTTAAAAATATTTTTTAAACGTGGATTTTTTAAAAATATTTTTTTTAAACGTGGATTTTTTAAAAATATTTTTTTAAACGTGGATATTTTAAAAATATTTTTTTAAACGTGGATTTTTTAAAATATATTTTTAAAGGTGGATTTTTTAAAAATATTTTTTTTAAACGTGGATTTTTTAAAAAATTTTTTTTAAACGTGGATTTTTTAAAAATATTTTTTTAAACGTGGATTTTTAAAAATATTTTTTTTAAACGTGGATTTTTTAAAAATATTTTTTTAACGTGGATTTTTTAAAAATATTTTTTTAAACGTGGATTTTTTAAAAATATTTTTTTAAACGTGGATTTTTTAAAAATATTTTTTTCAACGTGGAGGTCTCTGGTATCCAAGTATGATTTGCGGCTGTTTGCATGGAGTGGGCAATGTTTTGCCATTGTCCTGATATGTTATCGGGACGAGGAGTGCTTTGGTTAAGCAGTTGGGCCAGTTGTGTGGAATATGCTGTGTCTATCTGTTGTGATTGCAGCTTACCGATGTCCAACTTCCGTGTTGTGTCTGTTCGCACTTTTTTTGCTACGTTAATCTGGAACGTACCTTTGCTACACAAGGTAGTGGTCCGAGTCTATGTTTGCACCTCGGAACGATCGTACATCCAACATGCTTGATGTATGTCTTCCATCTATCACAACATGATCAATTTGATTTCTTGTTCTTTGATCTGGCGACAGCCAGGTGCCCTTATGAATATCGGGATGCTTAAATCTGGTACTGCTAACCACCATGTTTTTTGCAGCTGCAAAGTCTACAAGCCTCATACCATTGTCAGATGTTTCACTGTGGAGACTGAATTTCCCGACTGTTGGGCCAAATATATTCTCCTTTCCAATTTTGGCATTAAAATCGCCTAGTATTATTTTAATGTCCTGGGCAGCGCAACGGTCATAAGTTTCTTCTAAGCGCTCGTAAAATATATTTTTGGTCTGTTCGTCCTTGTCTTCAGTGGGAGCATGAACGCAAATAAAGCTCATGTTGAAGAATTTTGCTTTTAATCGAATTGCAGCAAGTCTTTCATTCACTGGGGTGAAGCTGGAGACCAGATGTTTTAATCTCCGACCAACTACAAATCCGCAACCAAACTCATGCTTTGTGTCATGGCAGCTATAATACAGTGCGTCACCTTTAGGTGTTGTTGTGACGCCTTTCCCAATCCATCGTATTTCCTGTATGGCAGTAATATCGGCCTTGTACTTTTCAAGTACATCTGTCAAATGCGTAAACTGCATCTTCTCTATAAAGAGTGCCAACATTCCAGGTGCAGATTCGCAGATCATGGTCCTTAAGACGTTTGCGGGGGTCGTCAGCTTTTGAGGGATTTGTTTTTCTTTTCATAGTAGGCTGTTTTTCCTAGGGGAGGGTTATTAACCCGACGCCCAAACCCAAGTTTTTAACGTTCTTATGGGTGAACGCGCGGGACATGTTAGCTCACTACTTTTAACGGATGTTAAAGGTAGTTCCCCAGGTAACACCATTGGGAGGTCAGTGTCCACTTGAGATGAAAGAGTGACCAAGATAAATCCTGGGCTTTGCAATGATAAAGCCGGTCAGGACCGTTCCTTGGTATCTTCCATCCCCTTCGTCACCCAGAGCAAAAACTTCTGACCCTTTAAAAAATATTTAGGAAATTATTCCTAACAATTGCTCTTTTCCAGAACTAGCTAAAGTCTACTATTTTCAAAACTTTTACCATGTTTTCTTTACCATTTCTTGCAGGTTCTGGAGTAGAGCACATTATTTATAAAATTTTTTTCTAAAATCAAAACATAATTCCGTATTTTTAGAGAAGTTTATAAACTTAGTAAGTAAACAATTGCTTCAAGAATGTTAAAATGTTTAATGTTTAAACACATTTTTCAGGACATTAACAATGCAATAAAATTTAATGTTTTTCCATAAAAAATAAACATCCCCTTTCACTTCTCCCACTTGGTAACAAAAAAGTAACATTGTCCGCAAAGAAATCCCATTTGTCATACCTTCACCCAACATGTCACATTTCTCGGCACCTTTCACTTCAATTTATTTCAGGTTTCATTGTCCCAGCAGGATATTTTAAATAAAGTAAAAGGAAAAAAATACAAAAAGAATTGGAAATATATATATTATTTTCTCTTCTTGTTTACATTGTCAAGATGCGTTGTCGTCGTCATCATCATCTGCATATCAAAGTTATCAATTCTGTTTATTTATTTTCTTTACATACCTTTATGTCATCTCCATTTGTTTATCTTTTCTGCTTTACGTTTTTCTAGGGTCATAACAAATTACTTTGTTGTGTCACTGGCCATGGCGGATATGCTGGTCGCCTTGTGTGCAATGACATTTAATGCATCTGTGGAACTGTCCGGTGGTAAATGGATGTTCGGTCCATTCATGTGTAATGTTTACAACAGTCTGGATGTTTACTTTTCGACAGCCAGTATTTTGCATTTGTGTTGCATATCTGTGGACAGGTAAGTTTTGTATTTTTTCTTATTTTTTTATCAGTTACAAGAGCAACAGGCAATTCGCTTACTTAAAATGTAAATATAAATATGGACACTCATACATAATGATGCAGATATCTGATGTTGTTGTAAATTTATACAGTGTTTGTCCTGAAGAGAAACAGTTCGTTGGTGGGTAGAAAAAGGTTAAAAAGCAACTAAAATTATAAAGTCAAAAAGCAATTGTTTCGAAAAATGTAATATTAAATTATGATGCGAAAGGTTTTGTTCTTAAGGTGTCAAATGGAATTTCTAATTTGATTTACAAGCATTAAAATGAAGTAAAAAAAACAGAAAATCTCCGAGCTTGTTTATACCACACTGAGGCAGACTTCAATTTTTAATACATTCTAAAACACAACACCGGCTGCATGAGGGCCAAATATAAAAGGTTCTCCAAATAGTCATCTCAAAACCATTTCTGTAAGAAACTGAATTTTAATCCTCCAAAATGAGAGCTTTATAAATAGAAAATATATCTAAAACATTCAAAAGTCCTTAAATACCAATAGTTACCCCCAATTCTGTTAAAAAACTGGCAAAACCGTGGATTATTTAAAATATTTTTTCAAGCGTGGATTTTTAAAAAATATTATTTTCAAACATTGATTTCTTAAACAAATTTTTTTCAAACGTGGATTTTTTTTAAAAATATTTTTTTCAAACGCGGATTTTTTAAAAATATTTTTTTCAAACGTGGATTTTTTAAAAATATTTTTTTTAAACGTGAATTTTTTAAAAATATTTTTTTTCAAACGTGGATTTTTAAAAGTATTTTTTTAAACGTGGATATTTTAAAAATATTTTTTTCAAACGTGGATTTTTTAAAAATATTTTTTTCAAACGTGGATTTTTTAAAAATATTTTTTTCAAACGTGGATTTTTTAAAAATATTTTTTTCAAACGTGGATTTTTTAAAAATATTTTTTCAAACGTGGATTTTTTAAAAATATTTTTTTCAAACGTGGATTTTTTAAAAATATTTTTTTCAAACGTGGATTTTTTAAAAATATTTTTTTTAAACGTGGATTTTTTAAAAATATTGTTTTCAAACGTGGATTTTTTAAAAATATTTTTTTTCAAACGTGGATTTTTTAAAAATATTTTTTTCAAACGTGGATTTTTTAAAAATATTTTTTTCAAACGTGGATTTTTTAAAAATATTTTTTTCAAACGTGTTTTTTATATTTTTTCAAATGTGGTTTTTTGAAAATATTTCTTCAAACGTGGATTTTTTTAAAAATATTTTTTTCAAACGTGGATTTTTTTAAAAATATTTTTTTCAATCTTGGATTTTTTAAATATTTCTTCAAACGTGGATTTTTAAAAAATCTTTTAAAATTGGATTTTTTAAAAATATTTTTTTCAAACGTGGATTTAAAAAAAAAATCAAACGCGGTTTTATAAAAAATGTTTTTTTCAAACTTGAATTTTAAGAAATATTTTTTTTTAAACTTGGATTTTTTAAAAATAATTTTTTCAAATTTGGATTTTTTTAAAAATATTTTTTCAAGCTTGGATTTTTTAAAAATATTTTTTCAAACATGGATTTTTTAAAAATATTTTTTTTTCAAACGTGAATTTTTTAAAAATATTTTTTTTTTTCAAACGTGGATTTTTTAAAAATAATTTTTTTCAAACATGGATTTTTTTAAAAATATTTTTTTTCGAACGTGGAGTTTTTAAAAATATTTTTTTCAAGCGTGGATTTTTTAAAAATATTTTTTTTCAAACTTGGCTATTTTAAAAATAGTTTTTTTCAAACTTGGGTATTTTAAAAATATTTTTTTCAAACGTTGATTTTTAAAAACGTTTTTTCAAACGTGGATTTTTTAAAAACATTTTTTTCAAACTTGGATTTTTTTAAGTATTTTTTTCAAACCTGGTTATAAAAAAAAACAAAAATTAAACGTGGATTTTTTAAAAATATTTTTTTAAACGTGGATTATTTTAAAAATATTTTTTTCAAACATGGATTTTTAAAAAAAACATTTTCAAATTTGGATTTAAAAAAAATTAAACGTGGATTTTTTAAATATATTTTTAATTTTTTTTTTTTTGAAACGTGGATTTTTTAAATATATTTTTAACATTTTTTTTTTTGAAACGTGGATTTTTTAAAAAAATATATTTTTCAAACGTGGGTTTTTTAAAAATATTTTTTTCAAACGTGGATTTTTTAAAAATATTTTTTTCAAACGTGGATTTTTAGAAATATTTTTTTCAAACGTGGATTTTTTAAAAATATTTTTTTCAAACGTGGGTTTTTTAAAAATTTTTTCTTTCAAACGTGTATTTTTTAAAAATTTTTTCTTTCAAACGTGTATTTTTTAAAAATATTTTTTTCAAACGTGGATTTTTTAAAAATATTTTTTTCAAACGTGGATTTTTTAAAAATATTTTTTTTTAATATTTTTTCAAACGTGGATTTTTTAAAAATATTTTTTTTAATATTTTTTCAAACGTGGATTTTTTGAAAATATTTTTTTTCAAACATGGATTTTTTTAAAAATATTTTTTTAAACGTGGATTTTTTAAAAATATATTTATATTTTTACGATTTGGTCCAAAATTTGGCTTTGACTTAGTTTAAGTTCGAAAATTGTATCGGTCCACTCCTTCCGGTACCTCCCCCACAAAAGTTCGAAAATGTTCGGAAAAATTGTGCGCACGATAACTCTTGAAGGGAGTAACCGATTTGGTCCATACTTTGCACATTGTGAAAGTTCTGCCAAACTTATATGAGGTTCCAATATGGACTATATCGGTCCACTACTTCGCGGACCCCCCACACAAAATTTCGGAAAAGTGCAGTTTAAGACCATCTCTCGGATCGTTTTGAATTTTATTGTAACAACTTGTATTCTCTGCCCCCATTTAGACGGTACAATTTGTTTCACGGGCAAGTCCATTCTTCCTGAGAAAATGGCCCGAAAGCTGTAAAAACCCACTATGGCACCATGTGTAGTGGATGGAACTCATGATAACTCTCGAACGGATCAGCCGATTCGGTCTAAAATTTGGCGTTCATAATATTTGGTCCAAACTTTGTTTAAGATCGAAGATAGACCATATCGGTCTTTGGAAAACGTTCGGAAAAATTGTGCGCGCGATATTTTTTGAAGGGAGTAACCGATTTGGTCCATTCTTTTCGTATCGTAATATCCCTTCGAGTGTTTTCTTACATACTACCCAATTTAGTTGGTACGGGCCAGCTTTTTTTTGGAGATTATGGACCATTATCTCAGGAAATATGGACTTACCCCCGAAAAAATTGTGCCGTCGTTATAGGATCCGCAAGAAGTACCTTTTGGTGAAAAATTCAAAACGATTCGAGATGAACCGTTAATCTGCATTTTTCTATAATTTTGTGCGGAAGGTATCCGAAGGACGGGACCGATATAGTCTGTATTCCAACTGAAACATAACTAGAAGAAATAACACGATGTACACATTTTGGACCAATCCGAAACTCCCTGCGAGACTTATCTTGCGGATTTGCCACTTTTAGTTGGTGCCTTCAAGGTTTTTTGGAGCTTTTAATTATCTTAGGAAGTATAGACTTGCCCTCTAAAAAAATGTCGTAAAGGGGGGCCGCAACGACAAGGAGCTCTTAAACTTCACTTTTTCGAGTATTGTACCCAAAGGAGTAGACCGATATAGTCCATATTGGAACACGATCTATGTCTGAAAATAATATTACAATATGCGAAGTTATGATCAATTCGGTCACCACCCTTCGAGAGTTAACGTGCGCATTATTTTAGTGCAAAATTTTAAACTTTTGTGGGAGAGGTAGCGGAAGGAGTGGACCGATATGGCCCATCTTCAAACTTAAACTAAGTTTGAACAAACTATTACGAATGCAAAATTTTGAACCCGATGGGTTGCTTCGTTCGACCGTTATCGTGCGCAACAGTCTGCCAGACAGACAGAGGGACGGACTGACATTGCTCAATCGACTCCAAATTGTCTGAAAGAGATTTCGTCCAAGCAAACTTGGGGTCTAAACATACTATTTCGATGAGGCACATTTTTGGTCGCATCAAAGTGCCTAAAGGCTGAGGGTATAATGACGTTACAGTCAGAAATGTCCCTTCAAAAACTATATAACTATATATTTTTTATGTATAATAATATGTATACAACGTCATAAACCTATCAAACACATTGAAATAATTATTTGGACCCTATCTATCTATATATCTATATATATAAAAGAGCTTAGTGATAAGTGAGTGAGTGAGTGAGTGAGTGAGTGACTGACAGATCATCGTCCAGACGAAACGGCTGAAGCTAGAAGCTTGAAATTTTGAGTGTAGGTTGCTGTTGGTATGTAGACATGAGATAAGGCTGGGTTTTTCGAAATTCGAACTAGAAGGGTACGAAAAATACTAAAAGGTACTAAATATGGTACCCTTTGTATTTGGCAAACGGGAAGAGCTAGAATTCTGAAATTTGGAATGAGGGCCACTAATGGAGAGGTAGAAAGATGCACCAAAGGGTTTTTGGAAATTCGAACTACAAGTGTACGAAAAGTACGAAAAGTTACTAAATTTGGTACAAATTGTATATTATGAACGAATACAGCTAGAATCTTGAAATTTGACATGGGAATCGATGTTGGGAAGTGGTGTTGGTATAATGAAATGGTTTTGGAAGTTCGTACTTATGTGTACGAAAAGTTCTAAATGGTACTTAATTTGGTACAATTTGGATTTTGATGAACGGATAAAGCTGGAATTGAAATTTGGAATTAAGATTGCTATTGGGGTGTAGGAATGGGGTTAGTTTTGGAAATTTGTACTTATGGGTACGAAAAGTACGAAATGGTACTAAATTTGGCACAATTTGAATTTCGGTGAACGGATAGAGCTCGCATCGTTAAATTTGGAATTAAAAATTACTGTGGGAGTGTAGGATTGCGTATATTTTGGAAATTCGTACTAATGGATACAAAGTGTACTAAATGGTACTAAATTTGGTACAACTTGGATTTTGGTGAACTGATAGAACTAGAAACCTGAAATTCATACTTATGTGTACGAAAAGTACTAAATGGAACTATATTTGGTACACTTTGGATTTGGGTGAACGGATATAGCTGGAATCCTCAAATTTGGAATTAAAATTGGTATAGGAGTGTAGGGTAGTTTTGGAAATTCGTACTTATGGGTACGAAAAGTACTAAATGGTACTAAATTTGGTACAATTTGGATATTAGTGAACGGATAGAGCTCGCATTGTTAAATTTGGAATTAAGAATTACTGTGGGAGTGTAGGATTTCGGACATTTTGGATATTTGTACTAATGGGTACAAAGCGTACTAAATGGTACTAAATTTGGTACAATTTAACTTTGGTTGAACGGATAGAGCTGCAATCCTGAAATTTGGATTAATATTACTGTTGTAGTGAAGGATTGAGGTAGTTTTGGAAATTTGTTCTTATGGATACGGAAAGTACTAAATTTTGTAGAATTTGGATCTTAGTGAACGGATAGAGCAGGAATTCTGAAATTTGCAATTAAGATTAGTGTTGGACTATGGGATTCAGGAAGTTATGGAAATTCGTAGTTATGGGCACGAAAAGTACTAAATTTGGTACAATTTGGTTTTGGGTGAACGGATAGAGCTGGAATCCTGAAATTTGAAATTAAGATTACTGTTGGTATATAGGATTGAGGAAGTTTTAGAAATTCGTAGTTATGGGTACGAAAAGTACTAAATTTGGTACAATTTGGATTTGGGTTAACGGATAGCGCTGGAATCCTGAAATTTGAAATAAGTATTACTGTTGGCCTAATAATATTACTTTTGGAGTGAAGGATTGAGGTAGTTTTTAAAATTCATACTTATGGATGCGGAAAGTACTTAATTTGGTATAATTTTCTTTAGGGCGAAAGGATAGAGCTTTAATGCTAAAAATTAGAATTATGATTACTGTTAAAGAGAAGGATTGAAGTAGTTTTGGAAAATCGAACTTATGGGTACGAAGAGTACTAAATGGTTCTAAGTACAACTGAAATCATGAGATTTGGAATTAAGATTACTGTTATTATTTTTTATTAATGTCAGGTTGAGATATGTGGTTGCCGAAAGACGTACCATAAGTATACGAAAATTACTAAATGGTACTCAATTTTCTGTTGCGTATAGGGACAGAGCTGTAATCTTTATTTTTTCGAGTAAGGGTGAGTATTAGTGCTTAACGTTGCCATATGGACGTATTTTTAGAAATACGTACTATAAATTGACGAAAAGTATCTAAGCGGTCTAAATGTTGTATCGGGTGTAGGAACAGAGCTGGAATTCAAAAATTTGTTTTTGGTATGTGGAGTTAAGGTATAGAGGTGGTTTTGGAAATGGATAGTATGAAAAGTACTAATTTGAAATTTTAGAAGGAGATTACGGTAATTCTTTGTTATGTATTTATATGTAAATTACTATTATTGAGGTTGGAGGAACTGATAGATCTGGAAATGAAATTTGCGGATGGTATAGATGGTTGATATAAGAAGGTAATTTTTTAAGGTTATACTCATGTGTACGAGAATTACTAAATTTGGTACCATTTTGTTATTGCATGAACGATAATATAAGTTTTTTTGAGATGCTTATACATTTTGAAATTTGGTATGCGGGAAATACTCGCTATAAGGCTACAAAAAGTACTAAAATTGGTCTTGGCTTTATTTGTTTACAACAATGTTTTACCTTTTGAGGACAGAAAGCCCTTAACTAAAATCCCTCAAAAAATGTGGCTCGCTGTTGATGTGTAAGGGAGAGATAGGGCTGATTTCTTTTTTTAACTACTAAAGTGGTACAATTGATTGAAATAGCTAGGTACGTCAAATTTTTCAGTATTCACCATTAAAATAAATTGTTGTATTTTTATATAAATAAATATTGTTAATTTGTATATTATTTCTTTTCCGCATACGAAGTAGCGGGCATTTTGCTAGTATATATATAAAAGAGCTCAGTGAGTGAGTGAGTGAGTGAGTGAGTGACTGACATATCATCGCCCAGACGAAACCGCTGAAGCTAGAAAGCTGAAATTTTGGCTGTGGGTTGCTGTCGGCGTGTAGGGGTGAGATAAGGCTGGGTTTTTGGAAATTCGACCTAGAAGGGTACGAAAAGTACTAAAAGGTACTAAATATGGTACCCTTTGTTTTAGGCAAACGGGAAGAGCTAGAATTCTGAAATTTGGAATGAGGGTAACTGATGGAGAGTTAGAAAGATGTACCAAAGGGTTTTTGAAAATTCGACCTATAAGTGTACGAAAAGTTACTAAATTTGGTACTAATTGTCTATTTTGAGCGGATATAGCTACAATCTTCATATTTGGTATGGGAATCAAGGTTGGGAAGTGGCGTTAATATAAGGAAATGATTTTGGAAGTTCGTACTTATATGTACGAGTAATACTAAATGGTACTAAATTTGGTACAATTTGGATTTGGGTGAACGGATAGAGCTGGAATCCTGAAATTTGGAATTTAATTACTTTTGGAGTGTACGATTGAGTTAGTCTTAGAAATGTATACTTATGGGTACGGAAAGTACTAAATGGTACTAAATTTGGTACAATTTAAATTTAGTTGAACGGATAGAGTTGGAATCCTGAAATTTCGAATTAAGGTTACTGATGGAGTGTAGGATTGAGGTAGTTTTGGAAATTCATACTTATGTGTACGAAAAGTACTAAATGGTACCAAATTTGGTACAATTTGGATTTAGATAGACATGGAAACCGGAAATTTCGAATTAAGGTTACTAATGGAGTGTAGGATTGAGGTAGTTTTGGAAATTCATACTTATGGGAACGGAAAGTACTAAATGTACTAAATTTATATTTGGGTGAACGGATAGAGCTGGAATCCAGAAATTTCGAATTAAATTGAAATTTCGGAAAATACTAAATTTGGTATAAATTGCATTTGTATGGAGAAATAGCGCTGTAATCCGGAAATTATAATAAATAGTAAATAATAAATCATAAATAATAAATAATCTATATATATAAAAGAGCTTAGTGAATGAGTGAGTGAGTGACTGACATATCATCGCCCAGACGAAACCGCTGAAGCTAGAAAGCTGAAATTTTGACTGTGGGTTGCTGTCGGTGTGTAGGCGTGAGATAAGGCTGGGTTTTGGAAATTTGACCTAGAAGGGTACGAAAAGTACTAAAAGGTACTAAATATGGTACCCTTTGTATTAGGCAAACGGGAAGAGCTAGAATTCTGAAATTTGGAATGAGGGTAACTGATGGAGAGTTAGAAAGATGTACCAAAAGGTTTTGTATTTCGACCTATAAGTGTACGAAAAGTTACTTAATTTGGTACCAATTGTATATTTTGAGCGGATATAGCTACAATGTTCATATTGGGTATGGAAATAAAGGTTGGGAAGTGGTGTTGATATAAGGAAATGATTTTGAAAGTTCGTACTTATGTGTACGAGTAGTAATAAATGGTACTAAATTTGGTACAATTTGGATTTGGGTGAACGGATAGAGCTGAAAACCTGAAATTTGGAATTTAGATTACCGTTGAAGCGTACTATTGAGATATGGATGTAGTTTTGGAAATTCATACTTATGTGTACGAAAAGTACTAAATGGTACCAAATTTGGTACAATTTGGATTTAGATAGACATGGAAACTTGAAATTTGGAATTAAGATTACTGATGGAGTGAAGGATTGAGGTAGTTTTGGAAATTCTTACTTATGGGTACGAAAAGTAGTAAACGGTACTAAATTTGGTACAATTTATATTTGGGTGAACGGATAGAGTTGGAATCCTGAAATTTGAAATTAAGATTTCTGATGGAGTGTAGGGTTAAGAAAGTTTAGTAAATTCGTACTTATGGCTACGAAAAGTACTAAATGGTACTAAATTTGGTTAAATTTGGATTTGGGTAAACGGAGAGAGCTGGAATCCTGAAATTTAGATTACTGTTGGAGTGTAGGGCTGAAATAGTTTTGGAAGTTCGTACTTATGGTTACGAAAAGTACTAAATTGTACTAAATTTGGTACAATTTGGTTTTGGGTGGACGGATAGGGTGGAATCCTGAAATTTGGAATTACTGTTGGAGATAGTTATCGAAATTCGTACTTTCATAAGAAAAATATTAATGGTATTATGAATAGAGATGTAATTCGAAAGTTTGGTATTATACAACCTCTTGATGTGTAGGGTTGAGATATGGATGTGGTTGTGGATATACGTACAATATGTGTACGAAAATTACAAAATGGCAAAGAATTTGGTTCAAATTGTTATTGTGTAAATTAGTAGAGCTGAAATTGTGAAATTCGGTATTATGTATACGTACTTATGTATACGAAAAATACTAAATTGCGATTGGGATTTAGTTTTGGATAAAAGGAAGTAGTTTTTTAACTTATACATATTATAAGTACTGAATTTGGTACCAGTTTGGCGTTGCTTGAAGATATAGAGGTGGAATTTCGAATTTTTGTATGAGGGATGGTGTTGGTGTTTCGATAAGGATTTTTTGAAATGCATACAAATTCTGAAATTAGGCTGAGGGCTGGCTGACTTATTGAGAAATACGAAATGTACTAAATGGTATTAAATTTGACGTTGGTGTAGCAATGAAGCTGGGATTATATAATTAGTGTGTGAAAAGTACAAAATTGCAATAAATTTGGTATTGGGCTAAGGAATAGGAGTGGAATTCTGGTATATTATTTATTTGTTAAGTTCATTGTTAGAAGTGGTCGTACAATAAATGTACTAGAAGTATTAAGTAATACTAAATATTGAAGCACTGCACTATAGGTAATTTGCCCTGTTTTTGAGACAAAAATTAATAACAGCGGAATTAAAGGGTTTTTTAACTTTTTAAATTATTTATGTGTAAAAGTGAGATAAAACAAAGATTTTTAAAGATAAATTCGGATATAAGGAACAACGGTTATAAGCAACTACGTATATAACGTACAAAGCTATTTGTTTCAATGTCATTTTCATTAGTTTTCTTATACACAACAAACTGATGAAAACGATCACGGAAGTAAGTAACACAAATTTTGTCCCCGCGAGTAGATTTTCCAACGAATTGTTACTACAGTTTTGTATATTTTTTGAATATACGTTAATAAAGACGAGTTTAGTACTCCTTTAAACCGTATTAATGATCAATATGTAATAGAGAGATAAAATAAAGCTTACTACTGCCGCACCGTTTATAGATAACCACGGATATACCGATCAA
Source organism: Musca autumnalis (assembly GCF_047663935.1). Classification (NCBI taxonomy): domain Eukaryota; kingdom Metazoa; phylum Arthropoda; class Insecta; order Diptera; family Muscidae; genus Musca; species Musca autumnalis. Next base: position 289,587,484 of record NW_027411644.1, on the reverse strand, counting down.
ATTGTCGCCATTACTTATTTTACTTGCAATGAAATTGTAAACAACAATATTTTTTACACTTATTATTTATTTCCTCAAACCAAACTTCCACAATTTTAAGACTTTTTATTGAGAAGTAACATAATAAAATCACATAAATATCAAAAAACGGGCAAAATCGGGTTTTGAAACCTATTAATACCAATTTAGTATAAGTCTATATGAAGTGAGTTTAAGAAAAATAAAATATTTATTTCTGACTTTTTGTGTTTTTTGGTCGCTACCCAAAATGTTTAAGCTATATTATATATGAAATAAATTCCTCTCGCAATTGCCAATCTATTCCATTTTACATATATTTATATTTGGTTCATTTTTCCGCGGTTTTAAGTACATTGAAATATGCCTTACAATATATATTTTTTTAGTTCTTCTTCGAAATTCGCACTTTGACTGCAATTTAAACCGCGATAATGACGCTATTTTGAAAAATGTCATTGATATTAATAAATTTTGACATGTTCTTTTTTCAATGCCAACTAAAAAATTATTATTATTAAAAGTTGCAAAATCGACTTTTTGCCTGAAAAACAGGGCAAATTACCTATAGTGCACTGGTATTGAATGAATCGATAAATGAAATTTGTTGTGAGGATCACTGTTGAGATTGGATCAGAATGTTTATAATATGTATAATCCACCTTTAAATGTATGAAAGGTTTCTACATGTAATACCATTGGCATTGGGTGAACAAGTAGAGCTAAAACTGTAACATATGAGCTAAGGTTCTGGATTCCAAATATTGTACTGAATAATGTACTATTGTTTCTATGTTAACACTAATTCGGTTTCAAAATAATGTAATAATTGTTGCACAAACATCCCAGACGGGACAAGGGAGACTTATCTCATATCATTGAGTGCACCCCGTTTCATATTAGCTCAATGATATGGGACCTACTGTTTATCGCCGAGTCCGAACGGCGTGCCTTACGACACCACTTGTAGAGAAGTTTAACATTGCTGAAATACTCAGGAAATGTCGTCAACATTACTGAGGGGTATTTTGCCACCGTTGAAACTTTGATGTTGCCTGACCGGGGAATCGATCGGTTATCTACATTTTGATATCACAAATTCCAAAATTCGGTTGGAAAATGTAGATAAAATTTTCAAAATACCCATACCGTTCTAATAAAACATGGACTGAAATTTAAAATGTAGGCCGCTGTTGAAGTGTAGAGGTCTTTTTTGAGATTCGAACAAAACGTGTACGAACAGTACTTCAAAGAAATAAAATATCAATTCAAATGGGTATTAGTACATAAAAATTGTCAGTGTTCACCATATTAAATATTGTTTATTTGAATATTATTCCTTTTCCGCATACGAAGTAGCGGGCATTTTGCTAGTAGTATATATATTCTTGATCAGGATAAATTTCTGAGTCAACCTACCTATGTCATTCTGTTTCTGCTAGAGCCCTATCGCGCACCCGAGTACCTTTTTTCCATAGACAGGTCAATTACGAATATGGGAAGATTGGTAAAGCCCTGATATAGCGGTACCGCCCGATTTTCGGAATTTTGAAAATTTTAGCAAAAAAAAAAATAAGCGACACTTCTTCACCAAAAATTGTCAATATTGGTCCATGTTTAGGTATAGCCTCCATATAACATTTCCCCAGTATTTGAGATACATTGACACTTGAGGCTTTAAGGAGTCACAAGACTTCTTCACCAAAAATTTTCAATATTGGCTTATGGTTAGGTATAGCCCCCACAGAGCGGTATTTCCCAATTTTCTGTATTTTGAGCCATGTCCGTCTGTTGTAATCACTCTAGCGTTCGCAATAGTTGCGCTAGAGCGCTATATTTTTGCACCCGAGTGTCTTTTTTTCATAGGCAGGACAAGTTCGAAGATGGGCTATATCGGACCACTTTTTGGTATAGCCCCCATATAACGGTACCTCCAGATTTTCGATATTTTGGGGATTTTAACTACATTTTTTGAGCGAACTACCTGTAATTTCACGTTTCCCAGTAGTCACAAAATATCTCCACTAAAAACCGTCAACATAGGTCCATGTTTTGGTATATCTCCCATAGAACGGTACCTCCCGATTTTCGGTATTTTAGGATTTTAGCTACAATTTTTGACCAAACTACCTTAATTTGACAGTTGAGGTTCCTAGTAATCACAAAACATCTTCACCTAAAACTGTCAACATAGGTCCATGTTTTGGTATAGCCCTCATTTTTGCGAATTTGGGCATTTTAGCTAAATTGTTTGACTGAACTACCTGACATTTCACGTTTGGGGTTCCCAGTGGTCACAAAAATTTGTTCGTTTTATGACCAGAAAATATTAGTTTTTTTAAGCAAAACATTGACATTTTGACTTTTTGGGTCCACCATTTCCGTACAATCCCACGGCAGCGGGTTCTTTCGTACCGGATTGACCCGGAACCACACAACATCAGAGTTCCGGCCAGCGGCTGCCACCTCAGGGTACATGTGTTAGTATTTGTTTCGTTTTTCTGTGTTGGGTGTAGCATATCCCTGAATGCTTGCTCCGAATTCTTTTGGTCCGTTCCGGAACGGAGGAAAACTTAGGACAAATGTATTTGTGCTCAGTTTGTCACATTCGCATCTTCACCCATATCCAATATTCTGTGAGATGCAATAGATGTCAGGAGTGGGTGCTTCTAAGGGGTTGCTCTGGACTTGTTCACGAGAGGGACTAGGACAGGGACTATGTTGCTGCATGCTGCGTGAATACAGTCCCCAGTGAGTCGTCATCGGATTACGAAACTCCCTCGTCGTCTGATTATGAGACTCCCCCGCAGTCCCCTCGACAACAACCGCACATGCAGCCTTTAACACCAGCCCTTGTTGCCCCAATCCCGGAAAATGCATCCTTTTTGCAATTTAATTGCAATGGACTCCGAGGTAATAGTAGATTTCATGAGTCGGATGAATATCAACGTCGCTGCGGTGTATGGGGGTAGCAGTCAGGTGTGGAACTGCCGAAATAGAGTTGCTGAACGTACACAGCCCGCCGAGAAATAGCTGTATTTCAGATTACGAGCCTGACATTAGCCCGCTTTTGGAAGGTCATAATCGTCTGGTCCTGGGGGACTTTAATGTGCATCATGAGATGTGGTATTCGGTCCTCGGAAACGACCTGAGGGGTACAGCGCTGGCTGAGCAGATTGATAGCTTTACGTTTTGCACGGTCAATGAGGACGCACCTACCAGAATTAGAGGAGAGTGTCACAGTTCGCCAGACATAACCATTGTGTCACCTGGTCTGACAAATGACGTTACCTGGCAACCCGTCATTTCCCTTGGATCAGACCATCTCCCCATAATTGTCTACATTAGCAGACCACCCGATTTCATCACCTCTGAACGCCGCACATTCGTTTATCATAAGATAGCTGATTGACTGAATTTTAGAGAGTTCACCAATCACCGCTTCAGAGAACTGTCCAATCCTTCTGATGTTCGGATAGCGGAAAGGACGTTCCGCGACATCATCACTGCCGCAGCCGCTCGCCATATCCTTGCTGGTCGAATACCCGAAGTAAGACCAAACATCCCAAGAGAAGCGACGGGATTAGCAAATGAGCGTGATGAACTTCGTCGAGCCAACCCCATTGACGCCAGGGAACTGACACTGGAGGTTAACAGGCTTGTCGGCGAGCATAAGCGGAACAAGTGGTTAAATCATCTGAAGTGTTGCAACATTGGAGCCGGTCACTCTCGAACCCTGGAAGAAGGGAAGATAGGACGTCCAGTTTGTCGAGCACCCCGAGAGTGACATTAGATTTATTCCTGCCGAGGATGAACCACCACAGTTTACAATGGATGATGTTGCCAATCATCCAAAGCGTTGGGCTCTGATGGAATCTACATGGTAATGCTGAAGCAGCTGGATAAGCCGGAAGTGGGGTATCTCACTAAAGTTCTCAACTATCCACCCTCATTGTTCGCGAAGTCTGGAAAATGGGCAGGTTGTTCCCACTACGGAAGCTCGGCAAGGATGTCAGTAAAAGTGAATCGTACAGGCCGATTTCGCTTTTGTCGCCCGTAGCAAAGACCCTTGAGGCCTTAATCCTCCCCAGTATCAGAAACAGCTATCAAGTTGCCGATCATCAGCATGGATTCCGTAAGCATCACAGCACGACAATAGCGCTGCACGCCATATCCACACATATTTGTCAAGAACTCAACCAGGGACCGCCATGTGATAGAACAGTGATGGTGGCGCTTGACTTATCAAAAGCTTTTGATACAGTCAGGTACACCACGCTGTTTGAGGACATTGAGCAGACGCACATGGACAGCGAAATTTGGACGAGAGTTGAATGTCATGGTCGACGGTAGCAGAATTCCGACAGCAAACTGACCCAAAATTTTAGGGGTCACATTCGACACTACATTCAAGTCATGCGCACACACCACAGCTATCTGCGACAAACTGAAAAGCAGGAACGAGGTCCTCAAGTCCCTAGCCGACAGCACTTGGGGTGCAGATAAAGAAACCTTGTTGACCACATATAACACGATAGGTCGGTCTGTGGTAAGCTATGCGGCTCGAGATTATGGGATACGAATTGGAAAAAGATTCAAACCTGTCAGAATGCCGTCCTGAGAACAGCAACAGAAAGGATATTAATGCTCTAGAGAGGGAGGTCCAACAATATAGGAGAGAACTCCTAGATCAACAGGCATATCAAGCAGGTTTAAATAGTATTCACACGGATGCAGTTGCTAAGGCCATAAGCAAATATAGTGTGAATAAAGTTCTCGGAGTACATCCCCAAAATTCAAAAAATCAATCGATAAAGGACTAGATCTTTATGTTCTAAATAAGCATGACAATCGTTTCATTAGTTTTCGAGCTAGAGTTGGCACCGCAAAACGCTTTAATAAAAACAGGGCTTGGTAGACGGTCAATTGCCACAAAACTACGACATATTTTTCAACTAGAAAAATTCAGAAAGTAGATTAAAATGCGCTCTATCAGATGAAAAAATCAACTACTAAAAAAGTTTCATAGTTTTCTCGAAAAAAAATCATGACAAATTGCTTTAATTGGGCTTTACAACTGGGGGTCACCCCTTTATCTAAGTCCTTTACCACAATGCTATAGTCAGAAGCCACATAAAACATTGCACAGCTCACGTATAGTATTCAAACTGCACACGTCATTCTATTGCGTCAAGCCCTACTCACTGTGCACTACGTGAATGAATATGTACACATTTCTGACATCCCCTGACATATTCAACTCCACGTAGACGATGATGTTTCCATTAAACAATTTCCATTACCATTTAAAAGTGTAAAAGATTGAGCGTCAAACATAACCATAAAACCGTAGAGATTTGGGGACGACCCTTTGAAATGATAACGTCCACAGAGATTTGGTTTTTGTTGCTCCTTTGTTTTGCTCCGGCAAAACAAAACATAGACAGGCATTCTGTGAAAACAAAATTGTTGCTTTAACTTTGGAATGTTGTTATGTTAATTTATATGAACCAAACGAACGCCATTTTCTCTTCAAACACGTCCAACAACCTTTCTGCTTAAAATGGGATTTTGTTTTGGAATAATGTTATCTTAGCCGTTAGTTGATATGCCGAGAGATTAGTTTGTATTTTTAAGTCGGGTCATATGAACAACATGGGATTAACATGTTGAAGATGAATGTTGTGATACTATTAAAAACAATAAATCTAGATTTTCTTTTAAGTGGATTAAAAACAAAGGACATTTTCTGTTTTTCGTTGGATAAAGTTCTTAGGTTGGTGTTTAGCAGTAAGCCAGCATGATTTTATTAACGAGGGCAACAAGTTTATGTAAATAAATAAGGATTTTTGGAAAAATTCCAAGGTTTTGAATTTACCTTGTTACTTTGTAGATGCTTAGCACTCCTTTCCACCAACTAAAACCGTGAAGTGGTATAGTGTATGTGATTAGCAAATATTTCAAAAATTTATTATAAATTCATTTATCATTTGGACATTTCAATTAATTTTTCTCTCCAATCATTTATCAATTAATTAATTTTGTGAGGCCAATCATAGTAGTGGCAGTTCCAATGAAACAGCTGTCATTCGTTCAGATTCCCCGAATTTCATAACAAATCATTACCAATGCAATTGTCCAAAACAATTACTGCTGTTGGTAATTGAACGATAATAATTTTTCAATTTTATGTTTCCATTATTCGTTAATCGCTCTTCCTCTTCTGAGAAGGAAGCTGTAATCAGAAAAAAAGAAATTCCCAGTAAAAATGCCAACATTAAATAAACACTTTTTTTGACACAAATGGTTATTTCGCTTGGTTTGCCGCCACAATGATATTCCCAACTAAAGGAAGTTTTGCAGAAAACCAAAGGAATGCGAATTTACACACAACCACACGCACAACAACATCATTATGCACTTAAAGTTAAACCAAAATTAAAATACTTTTGGCAAAAATGGTAATGATTAATGGTTCCCTTAAGGCGAAGCGGCAAACACACAACCGCACTACGCTGTGGCATTTACGCAATCACACATACACGCACATACAAGCAATTACATAAATATTGCGATAAGAAAAGCAATCCTGGCCCAAAAATAAAGAAAATGGATTTTCTTTTCTGCGAGGCAATCGCATTGTGTGCCTGCATGTATGAAGAACTTTCAAGGAGATTAAAGTTAAATTTCGTATGAGGATATGTTTATTAATTATGTTCAAATTGTATGGCGTCTTCCTTTAACCAAACGAGAGATTATGAAGATTTTCTCGAAATACAATTATGTATATACGTATGTACAAACGTAGCGCTAACATCTAAACGAATTGATGTGTAAATTGAAAATCCTTTTTTTCCTGCAAAAAAAATATATATTTAGGGGTTTTCAAAATTTTGGACTTATGAATTTGCCGCTAAAATACAGATTTATGGATGAAAGCTCAAAAGTGTTACTGAGAAGGTACCTGAAGGAATAAAAGACATAGTCCATTTTGGAAGTGCATCTTACTATGGGAGTCATTGCTTTTTGATAGATATCACGTCCTTCAGTCATTTCAGTTGGTCGCCGTATAACTTATAGATTTTGGGCCATTATGTCATAAGCATGGACTTACCCTGGAAAAACATAATATCGCTGTAAACAGGACCACAAGGAGTACCTTCAGCAAAAATTTTCGATGGATCATCGAACAAACCTTAAACTGCACTTAAACCAATATGTTGAACTCTTTTGAGGAAGGTACCCTAAAGTCGCCATCAGACCATCTGCTTTTTTACATTTATGACATCAGCTGGTCTGTATATTAGAATACCCAAAGTGACAACATACATGTGAAAAAGCAGATGGTATGATGGCGACTTAAGAAGTGGACCGATATGGCACACAAACTAAGTTTGGACCTCCGTTTATGAGATAAAGTGTAGAAATATTTGCTAACATGTACTCCTTCCTAAGTTATGAGTACGGTGATGTGTGCGGGCATGTGTGTCCGACTAAAAATCAGAGAGTTGTGTGTTGTGTGGGTTGATAAACAAAACAAAGAACAGATGGTGGTGCACATGCAAGCACATGTAAGCGTTTAAACAATCCTTAATGATCATACGCGCGGCCTAGTGTGTAGTGTGTTGGGCTACAAATCAGAAGTTCGCAAGATCAAATCCAGCTGGCAGCGGAATAAACATAACATAATATTCAAATATTCTAAAATTATAACATATGTTTTTTTTAGCTTATTTTGCAACTTCTAGTGGCCATAGAATAACTAGTTATTCTAGTATTCGTAGAATAACTTGTTATTCAGTGCGATATGCCCTTGTTAAAATAATGGATTAGTAGGGGGTTTGTAAGTTGTTACGACTACCAAAAAGTACTATAAAAACCCATTTTTTTTGGGAGCATGTTTTTTGCTGGGATATGGTGGCCTTAATGATTTTTGAAGCACTCGAGTAATTGTTCAGGGTGTATGGACTTTAGGCCGGGGCGATTTGTATGGAAGGAAAAAAGTGTTATCGGGCGCCTGGAGTTTCTGATTCTTGGGATTGTACTGAGCAAAAAAGTCAACTAGACCATATGTCTACGGTGAAAATCGAGCACCGGATTTTGACTTGAAGTTTTTTTTCAAAGATTTTCGGATATTTTGGCATATAACAACCAAACCACTGATATTTTCGATCCAACACAAAGACAACAATTGTAGGCAAGACAATAATAAAGAACTCTCTAGTACATCGCAAAAGCATTGGAACGCTCCTTCAGGCAGTTATGGCCTCGAGAAAGTGCAAATTTTTCGGAAAATATCGATAAATGACACTGTGCTACAAAATGGGACTCAAATTCAGTGGGTGGAAAATTTCTTTTGGAGATGAAAGCCCTTGGTGAGTGTACTAAGAACCCAAAAGGAAATTTTCACCATAGGTCAAGTTTCCGAGATATCGCGTGATTAATGGTTTAATTTTCGCCCCTTAATTTGCGAGAAAATAGCTTTATATCTCTGTTAAGCGTTATTGTAGCTTCATTTTGAGATTACATGTCTTCAGTCAAATCGAATGGTGAATCTTTTTGTAGAATATTTCATCCCTCTAACTCAATTCTTTCCATGTCATGTTCCTCCTTTATTTTTTGAACCGTAGTAAAAATACCTCAAGATGAGATTTTACAGCATCCAAATATTCTACAAAAATGTTGTTCAGAAGATTTTAGGTACGGTTCTCATTGATGACCAATCGATATTTCCCCGTTTCCATGGTCCTTTTTGACATTTACCCGTATTTTGTTGAGAAAACTATGTTTTGTTTTTATGTATATTCGTTGTTGGTCTGTGGTGCATCTGAAATACTTAACATAAATAGCTCTTGTAATGACGAACACGTTAATAACAAATTTTATTGACGGATAGATCCGGGTATCTAGATTTTTGAACCGGATATTCTGATATCAAAACCGACTTTGGAACCGGTTTTAAGTAACCGATTAATCGTATATGTATATCATTGGAAAGCTAATAAAATGGCCAATCAAATGACAGCAAGTAGCTGATTACATGATTACAACTTTGTTGGTTCCGAAGCTAGAACAAAAAAAAAAAACGCTTTCTTAAACCGATTTTTATGTAAAATATCACTGGGTTGAAAAATTCTTTTTGGCGATGAAAGTCGATTAGGATATTTTATAAATCTGGAAAGACTGTTATGCCATAGGTCAAACTTCTGAGTTATTGTGAGATGAATTTGTGTTATGTTGTTTTGTTATCATGCACTTAAAGTTCATCAAGAATGAATTAATTTCGCCATAACTCAGAAGTTTGAACCACATCAACCCAGTGATATTTTACATCAAAATCGGTTTAAGAAAGCGGGTTTTTTGTTCTAGCATCGAAACCAAGAAAGTTGTAATCAGCTACTTGCTGTCCACAGACCAACAACGAATATACATAAAAACAAAACATAGTTTTTTCAACAAAATACGGGTAAATGTCAAAAAGGACCATGGAAACGGGCAAATATCGATTTGTCATCAATGAGAACCGTACCTAAAATCTTCTGAGCAACATTTTTGTAGAATATTTGGATGTTGTAAAATCTCATCTTGTGGTACTTTTACTACGGTTCAAAAAATAAAGGACGAAAAGGACATGGAAAGAATTGAGTTAGAGGGATGAAATATTCTACAAAAAGATTCACCATTCGATTTGACTGAAGACATGTAATCTCAAAATGAAGCTACAATAACGCTAAACAGAGATATAAAGCTATTTTCTCGCAAATTAAGGGGCGAAAATTAAACCATTAATCACGCGATATCTCGGAAACTTGACCTATGGTGAAAATTTACTTTTGGGTTCTTAGTACACTCACCAAGGGCTTTCATCTCCAAAAGGGATTTTCCACCCACTGAATTTGAGTCCCATTTTGTAGCACAGTGTCATTTATCGATATTTTCCGTAAAATGTGCACCTTCTCGAGGCCATAACTGCCTGAAGGAGCGTTCCAATGCTTTTGCGATGTACTAGAGAGTTCTTTATTATTGTCTTGCCTACAATTGTTGTCTTTGTGTTGGATCGAAAATATCAGTGGTTTGGTTGTTATATGCCAAAATATCCGAAAATCCTTGAAAAAAAACTTCAAGTCAAAATCCGGGGGCTCGATTTTCACCGTAGACATATGGTCTAGTTGACTTTTTTGCTCAGTACAATCCCAAGAATCAGAAACTCCAGGCGCCCGTAATGGTGTTCAAATCGCCCCACTCTAATGGACTTGCTGCTGAAAAACTTTCAACTTTAAAAACCATTTTAAAAATCCACGTTTGAACAAATTTAAATAATATATGGTAAAAGTCCGCTTTTGAATAGATTATTGTAAAAGTCCACGTTTGGAAAAATATTTATCTAAATCCAGGTTTGAAAAAAATATTTAAAAAAATCATATTTGGAAACAATTTTTTTAAAATCCCCACTTAAAAAAATATTTTAAAAAATTTCACAAAATCTTACTTTAAAAAAAGTTAAAAAATATACTTCTGAAAAAATTTTTAAAAAATCCACATTTAGAAAAAATATTTTAAAAAAATCTCCTTCTCGAAAAAATATTTTTAAAAATCAACATTTAGAAAAATTATTTAAAAAAATCCACTTCTAGAAAAATTATTTGAAAAAAAAACACTGCTGACAAAAAGGCCACATCTGAAAAAAATATTTAAAAATCCACGTTTGAAAAAATATTTAAAAATGAACTTTTGAAAAATATTTAAAAATCCACGTTTGAAAAAATATTTAAAAATGCACTTTTGAAAAATATTTAAAAAATCCACGTTTGAAAAAATATTTAAAAAAAAATCCACGTTTCTAAAAATATTTAAAAAATTCGCGTTTCTAAAAATATTTAAAAAAAATTCACTTTCCAAAAATATTTAAAAACAAGTAAGAAAAGTCTATAGTCAGACGGAGCCGACCATGGGATACCCTATACCACTATCCCTGGACAATTGCTCTCCACGGAACTTCTTTTCAATGATTGTGAAAATTTAATTATCAAATATCAGAGATGTAATGTATAATACTTATGACCAAAACCAAAAAGTTATCTAGCATGACATTTTTGTAGCAGGAAAGGAAAATTTAGTTCACACAAACTAAAATGTAATGAAACCCACTTATGTAGTACTACTACTTCCGTTGTTTAACCGCTACGTTATTGAAATTTTCACCAATTTCAAACAAAAGTTTCAGTCCACTTAACCCGCTAAGTATTATCTGATCTTCACGTTGGTTTGTACGCTTCTTCTTCATCATAAACTCAAATTTGTTTAAAATTTTGCGGGTTATTATTTTGACCTACAGAGCCGCTACAAAATTGGTTAAAATTTAGTTTTTGGTCCATTTCATCCCCTGAACACTTCACGATCAGAACCAAAAACTAATCATTTCTATTTTGGCCCGAACCCAACCTCTTTAAAAAATTCGTTACAATCGGTCCATAATTGTGGCTTTAAGCTTGTTTGCAATTTTTAATGGACGGACACACATCGCTAAATCGCTTTATCTCGTCGAGATATGAATTTTGGCGTACCAAATAAGGGGTCTAGGACAAATATTTCGTGGTGTTACAAAAACTTTTGGAGAGACAATATGTAGCATGGGATAAAAATGTGGTTCTCTACACAGAACCCATTATATATTTGGCAGTAGGCTCGTTATCTAGCAAACACTTTATTGCAATTTACATCAGAGGAAAGGTCAGTAGTCCTCAAGGAATTAAAATATCGACCAAAAATAAAATTGTTATATTTTTCATACAAAAGCAATGGTCCATTTCACCCGCTAACGAATATCAGATCATCATTCAAAATTGTAGGCATCTTTTTCGACCTATACTCTTACCAGATGCAAAATTTCGTGACTATTGATGTATAATTGCGACTTCTAGCGAGTTTATTATTACACTACAAACTAATAACGGAATATATTAGGCTGTAACTCTGTTATCTGTTCATGCACACCAACATAATTGGCATCAATTGAAAGGTCGAGCGTTCCACTTGCAAGTATATCTCACTTGTCCGGAATGTCACTTCCAGGAATTACGATATAAGCTCTATATTAAAAATTTTCACAATTTTCACACAAAAGTTTTGGTCCATTTAACCCTCTAAATATTATCCGATCGCCATCTCAAATTGCAAGCTTCTCCTTTGTGATATACTCTTACCTTATTTAAAATTACGCGTTGATTGGACTATTATTGATACCTACAGAGCCGCTAGAAAATTGGATAAATATTATGTTTTTGGTCCATTTCACCCGCTAAATACTTCACGATCATTACCAATAATAATAGGGATCTATTCTGATCTGAACCCGACCTCCATACAAAATTTCGTGACGATCGGTCCATAATTGCGGCCTGGAGCGTGTTTACAATTTATAATGGACAGACGGACGGACGGACGGACTGACGGACGGACACACATCTCAAAATCGCTTTATCTCGTCGAGATATGAAGATTGGTATACCACATTGGGGGTCTCCGACGAATATTTCGCGGTGTTACATGAATTTTTACCAAAACAAACTTATAACACCCTTTTCCACATTGTGGTATAGGGTATAAAAACACGTATCTAAAAATATTAAAAAAAATCGTTTTTCTAAAAATATTTAAAAAAAATCCACTTTTCCAAAAATATTTAAAAAAATCCACGTATCTAAAAATATTTAAGAAATACAAATTTGAAAAAAAATAAAAATTCACTTTTCAAAAAATATTTAAAAAATCCACACTTGAAAAAAATTAAAAATCCACGTTGAAAAAATATTGAAAACATCCACGTTGAAAAAATATTCTAAAACTCCACGTTTGAATTAAATATCCTAAAAATCCACGTTTGAATTAAATATCGTAAAAATCCACGTTTGAATAAAATATTCTAAAACTCCACGTTTGAATAAAATATTCTAAAAATCAACATTTGAATAAAATATACTAAAAATCCACGTTTGAATAAAATATTTTAATAATCCATGTTTAAATCAAATATTCTAAAAATCCACATTTGAATAAAATATTCTACAAATCCAAGTTTGAATAAAGTATTCTAAAAATCCACGTTTGAAAAAAAATTAAAAAGTCCACGTTAGATAAAAATATTTAAAAAAACCACGTTTAAAAAATATGTTTATAAAATCTACGTTTAAAAAAATATTTAAAAGAAATCCATGTTTGAAAAATATTGTTACAAAATTTACGTTTGGAAAATATTAAAAAAAAAGTTTAAAAAAATAATATAAATAAATTGAAGTTTAAAACAATTATTTAAAAAATTTTTCAAACTCCGAAATTTTTAAAAATTGAATTTTGAGAAAAATGTTTTAAAAATCCACGTTTAAATAAATATTTGAAAAAATATTCTAAAAATCCACGTTTAAATAAATATTTGAATAAAATGTTCTAAAAATCCACGTTTAAATAAATATTTGAATAAAATATTCTAAAAATCCACGTAGAAAAAGTATTAAAAAAATCCACGTTTGAAAAAAATATTTTAAAAAACTACGTTTGAATAAAATATTCTAAAAATCCACGTTTGAATAAAATATTCTACAAATCCGCGTTGAATAAAATATTCTAAAAATCCACGTCTGAATAAAATATTCTAAAAATCCACGTTTGAATAAAATATTCTAAAAAACCACGTTTCTAAAAATATAAATAAATAAAATCCACGTTTGAAAAAATATAAAAAAAACGTACGTTTGAAAAAATATTTAAAAACCACGTCTGAGAAACATTTAAAAAACCACGTTTGAGAAGTATTTAAAAAACCACGTTTTAGAAGCATTTAAAAAATCCACGTTCACAAAATATATAAAAATCCACTTTAACAAAAAAATTAAAATCAACGTTTAAAAAAAATTAAAAAAATCCACGGTTGAAAAAAATATTAAAAAACACTTTGAACCAAATAATCAAAAAATCCACATTGGAAAAATTATTTAAAGAATTAACGTTTGAAAAAACGTTTTACAAATCCACGTTTATTTTTTTTTTTTAAATCCCACTTATTTAAAAAAACCGTTACATTTTTTTTTAATTCCCGTTTATATGTTTAACAAAAATATTTAAAAAAGCCACGTTTATAAAAATATTTAAAAAGCCACGTTTCTAAAAATGTTTAAAAAAGCCACGTTTATAAAAATATTTAAAAAGCCACGTTTCTAAAAATGTTTAAAAAAGCCACGTTTATAAAAATATTTAAAAAGCCACGTTTCTAAAAATGTTTAAAAAAGCCACGTTTATAAAAATATTTAAAAAGCCACGTTTCTAAAAATGTTTAAAAAAGCCACGTTTATAAAAATATTTAAAAAGCCACGTTTCTAAAAATGTTTAAAAAATCCACGTATAATCTTTTTTAAAACACGTTGATTTTCTTTAATTCCCGTTTATATATTTAAAAAAAAATATTAAAAAAAATCCACGTTCCCAAAAATATTAAAAAAAATCCACGTTCCCAAAAATATTAAAAAAATCCACGTTTCTAAAAATATTTAAAAAAATCCACATTTCTTAAAATATTTTAAAATTTTTAAAAAATCACGTTTGAAAAATCCACGCTTGAAAAAATATTTTAAAAAATACACATTTAAAAACAATATTTAAAAAAATACGCCTATGAAAAAATATTTTTTATAAGATCCACGTTTGACAAAACTATTTTTAAAAAATCCACGTTGACAAAACAATTTTTATAAAATCCACGTTTGAAAAAAATATTAAAAAATATTTTAAAGAATCACGTTTAAAAAATATTTTTATAAAATCTACGTTTGAAAAATATTTAAAATAAGTCCATGTTTGAAAAATATTGTTAAAAAAATCTACGTTTGGAAAATATTTAAAAAAATATTATAAATAAATTGAAGTTTTAAACAATTATTTAAAAAAAATTTTCAAACTCCGAAATTTTGAAAAATCCAAGTTTGAAAAAATATTTAAAAACTCCACTAAAAAAAAAATTTAAAAAATTTTTATAAAATCTACGTTTGAAAAATATTTAAAATAAGTCCATGTTTGAAAAATATTGTTAAAAAAAATCTACGTTTGGAAAATATTTAAAAAATATTTAAAAAAATATTATAAATAAATTGAAGTTTTAAACAATTATTTAAAAAAAATTTTCAAACTCCGAAATTTTGAAAAATCCAAGTTTGAAAAAATATTTAAAAACTCCATTAAAAAAAATTTAAAAAAATCCACATTTCTAAAAATATGTTAAAAAAACCACGTTTGAAAAAAATGTTTTAAGAAATCCATGTTTGAAACAAATATTTTAGAAAATCCACGTTTAAAAAAAAATATGTAAAAAATCCACGTTTGAAAAAGATATTTAAAAAATCCAAGTTTGACAAAAAATATTGAAAAACTCTACGTTTGAAGATATATAAAAAAACTGCACTTTTGATAAAAAATGTTTAAAATAACCGACGTAAAACCGATAACCGATATAAAAAAATCATAAAAATGTTTTTATAAAATCCACGTTTGAAAAACCATTTTTTTATAAAATCCACTTTTGAAAAAATATGTTTATAAAATCCACGTTTGAAAAAAATATTTCTATAAAATCCAGGTTTGAAAAAAATATTTTTATAAAATCCACGTTTGAAAAAAATATTTCTATAAAATCCAGGTTTGAAAAAAATATTTTTATAAAATCCACGTTTGAAAAAAATATTTCTATAAAATCCAGGTTTGAAAAAAATATTTTTATAAAATCCACGTTTGAAAAAATATTTCTATAAAATCCAGATTTGAAAAAAATATTTTTATAAAATCCACGTTTGAAAAAAAAGTCCACGTTAGAAAAAAAAATATTTAAAAAACACGTATAAAAATATTTTTATAAAATCCACGTTTGAAAAATAAAAAATTAAATAGTCCACGTTAGAAAAAAAATATTTAAAAAACACGTTTAAAAAATACTTTTATAAAATCGTTCAAACGTGGATTTGAAAAAATATTTAAAAGAAATCCAGGTTTGAAAAATATTTCTAAAAAAATCTACGTTTGAAAACTATTTAAAAAATGTTTGAAAAACAATAAAAAATTTAATTGTTCCACACACATCCCTGAAGGGACAAGCGAGACTTCTCTCATATCAATGAGTGCACCCCGATTCATATTAGCTCAATGATATGGGACCTACTGTTTATGGCAGTGTCCGAACGGCGTGTCTTAAGACAGCACTTTGTAGAGAAGTTTTACATAGCTGAAATACTCAGGAAATATCGACAACATTACTGAGGGGTATTTTGCCACCGCTGAAAAATGTTTGATGTTGCCTGGCCGGGGAATCGAACCCACGACCTTCAGCGTGCAAGGCGGGCGTGCATACCATTGCACAACGGTGAAAAAATACTATAAATAAATTGAAGTTTAAAACAATTGTTTAAAAAAAAACTTTTCAAATTCCAAATTATTGAAAAATTTAAGTTTCAGAAAATCATTTTAAAAATCCACGTTTAAATAATTATTTTAAAAATCCACGTTTAAATAATTATTTTAAAAATCCACGTTTAAATAATTATTTTAAAAATCCACGTTTAAATAATTATTTTAAAAATCCACGTTTAAATAATTATTTTAAAAATCCACGTTTGAAAAAAATATTTAAAAAAATCCAAGTTTGAAAAAAATATTTAAAAAACTCCATGTTTGAAAAAAAATATATAGGCCCCCAACTAAATTTTCAAATTATTTGTGTTAGACATCCATTGTTCAGAAGGAAGGAAAATGTTTTTTCATCTTCTCAAAACATAAACTTGTCAAAATTAAAAACAAAATTGAAAACACTGCTAATTACTGACTTCAAAATTACTTTGAAATAAAAATTGTTGTCCTCCCTACCATCTACAATATTAAAAACCCTCATCAACTCTCCGAAACCACAACAGTAACATGTTGTGACACCAAATGTCGCTTTTAATACCAACTAATGTTTATCATACTTCACCTTCCTCTTCTTCATTCTCTCCCTTCCCACAGATATTATGCCATAGTACGACCACTGGAATACCCATTGAATATGACACACAAAACTGTTTGTTTTATGTTGGCCAATGTGTGGATATTGCCGGCGCTTATATCGTTTACACCCATCTTTTTGGGTTGGTATACAACGGCTGAACATTTGGAGGAAATTTCACAAAATCCCTATCAATGTTCCTTTGTGGTAAATAAAGCCTATGCCCTAATATCGAGTTCGGTTAGTTTTTGGATACCCGGAATTGTGATGTTGGTTATGTATTTTCGAATATACAAGTGAGTTGAGTATTAAATGTGGTTATTTTTGTTGTTGTTTGTACTAAATTTTGGTTGATGCTTTTTATTTACAGAGAGGCCGTGAGACAAAGAAAAGCCTTAAGCCGCACCAGCTCTAATATTTTGCTGAATAGTGTTCACATGGGCCACACCCAACAGCCCACCAATTTGAATTATTTGCATCCCAGTGAATGTGAATTAACCCTAACGAGAGAAGAGACTCATAGTGCCATAAGTCATTTTGAGGTAAGACATTACTTTCAGCTTTGCAGTATTTGCCGGATGCATGAAGCCAAGGAATATAATCCTTGGTAGTGGCCTTCAATAACAGATTAAGTTGTCTTTACGGGTTATGTTTTTTGTTGTTCTTTTTTTTCAATTTCTGGCTCAAAGAGTTCATCAATATTTCACTTTGACATGGTAAACAAATAAAAACATCTTTTCCACTTGTCTTCCACACACACACACACTTCTACACTACATCTTCTTCTAGGAGATACCACAAACCGATGATGATGACAAGGATGAATGCGATGAGTTACGGGTGCCCTCACCACCACCCAGACGTCTCAGCCGTAGTAGTATTGATTTACGTGATCTCGAACAGGAACGTTATGAAAAGGTGACCCATACCGACAGTGCACCCTCAATGATAGCACTGCACTATGCTGCGACCCAACAACAACAACAGCATCAACAATTACAGGTCCCCTGTACCAATAAGGATCTCATCAATTATAGTGCCCAAGTATGGCAGGATATGCGTAATGATTCCCCCCTGCAGCAGAGTATTGCCATACCCATACCCAAGGTAAATGGCGGTGGCGGTGGTGGTGGTGGTGCTAGGCAATTTACCAATGCCTCAGCCTCCAGTAGAGATTCTCTAAGAAAACAGGATTCAAATTTCTACAGAAACTCTGGTTGTGATTCTGATCAGTACCAAAGCATATTTGGTGGTAGTGGTAGCAGCGGTGGCGGTTGTGGTCGAGGAGACCTCAACAGTGATGACAGCGAGAGCAACGATTATTTAATAAAATTAAAACAAACTGCCGCTCCTGCAACCCTCATACCTCTCTCCGAGGATAATAAAGAGCTTAAACGTCTTATCGAAGACAACTATTTGTATTATAAAAGGCAAGCGGGTCAGCTGCAGCAAGCAAGTGATAAGCAATGCGAACAACAACAGCAGGAATTCTTTTCCGGCAACAAATATCCAGCCCTGAGTGAGACTGATTTTATACGCATGAAAAATGGTGAAAATCGTCAACGTAGCCAAAAGGCCAGCAGCGGCAAAAAGAAGCCCTTCGCCGCCAGTGATTCAGAGTTCCTTAAAAATTATGGTGATACCAAGCCGCCAAATTCCCTCAAACACTTGGACTCCCTAAAAGAGGGTTCGGTGAACAGCACTCCCAAAACCGACAGCGGCAGCAGTGGCAAAGGTTTCAATTTGAAATCCCTGCTGGCGAAGACCAAACGTTCCAGCACGGAATGTTTTTCCCTGGAGAAGAAACGGCACCAAGCCAATTCGGAGGAAATTAAAACAAGTCGTTCGCAACTTTTCAAAAGATCAAGGAATAGGAAGTTGTCCCATAGCTACAATGGTGGCCTCAAGGAGCGTAAACATAATATGCGTTCGCGCCAGCACAGTGACACCGATTCGGATGCCTATTTACCCCGGCTTTTTGGGGATAGCATAGATTCCTCCAGCCGTTATAACACCCCAGATATTCTCCTAGACATCAATGTGCTCAATGAACAATCCGAACAAATGGATGATCCCCACGATCTTAACAGCAAACACTCCCCAACCACCACCACCACTACCCATTTCCAACTTATCGATTTGGGCTCCAACACCGTACAAGAAGTGGGGCCAGATGATTTGTCTTTTCTCAAAGACATTACCTCCAATGATTCGCCATTACTGCCCTCCACCCCACCTCCCTCACTGTCACCTTCTTCACTAATGGATGCCTCCATACCGGAGGCCCTGAAATCCGACAACAATTCCACCATACCCGAAAAGTCACAAAGTTCCCAAAAATCCAGTTCGGAGCTGGTGGAACTGTTTCGTTCCCTAAGTTTTCCCTCCACCGAGCAATCTTTTCACAAGGAATCCCCGGACAAGTCACAAAAATCCACGGATGTCCCACACACCACGTTGCGCAAGGAATCCATAAAGCAACGCATGAGCACCCTGAGTGATCAGATCTTGGTAAACAAGAACAGCAGCAATTTCCTTATGTCACCACCCATAACACCGAATTTCAATTCGGCCATAAATTTGCCTGTCACTCGAAGTCCCAACACAATGATGGGTCAACCACCCTATTCGGCCACACCCAGCCTAGGGGGGAATAGCATAAATGTCTATTTTCTGTCACCACCACCCACCGCCACGGCCCAGCCCAGTTTTCCACTGGCCAGTTCGCCAACAGCCTCAACAAATCAT
Organism: Musca autumnalis; assembly: GCF_047663935.1. Taxonomy (NCBI): domain Eukaryota; kingdom Metazoa; phylum Arthropoda; class Insecta; order Diptera; family Muscidae; genus Musca; species Musca autumnalis. The sequence continues at coordinate 289,567,701 of NW_027411644.1, read as the reverse complement.
CATTTTGTGGTAAGTGATACCTCAACGGTATCGCTGGATGTGTTTACCACATTGGCTGTATCACCAGCTGCAACACAACAACAACAGCATCAACAACACCAGCTAGAACCCACATTAAACGGTAGTGCAACACAACAACCCATTAATATTTCCCCAAAACCGGAAATTATTTTAGACTCCACACTATCGCCCACCACAATGCGTGGCCCGGATGGTGTTCACGGCAGCGGTGGCTCTTTAACAGGAGAGGAGAAAGACTTAGCATCACCTTTATATCAACGTCCTGACAGTGAACCGGAAACAACACTCACGACTACCTCTGTTAGTGGTGGTGGACGCAAACGTAGCTCTCTTCTGACCGGTTATGAAGGCATCCAAACCGTACGCAAACGTCAGGCATCTGTGGTCACCTACGATGTGAATGTCATCAACTTCTCGCAGGACAATAGCGACAGTCGCAGTTATATACCCATGGGTCGGGTGTCAACGAGTTCGGCAAGTAAGTGCAATCAATTTTAATTATGTATATTTTATTGTTGTAATTATGTACAAACATATGTAATTTTATTCAATGGGATATTTTGTAAACAATTTGGAAATATTTAAATTAAATAAAATAAAATATTATATTGGTTCACATGGTGCTCTTGAAGCAACTTAAAATGGAAGGTTCTTACACCTCGGAAGTTTTTGCGGATTCTGAAACTACAATGTTCATAGATGAGAAAAATCAAAAAAACAAAAAAAAAAATTGCCCGAGCCCTTTTTATTAAATCGCGATTCAAGTTGGCATTTTAGTGGTTTTTTAGGTTTTTACGATTTTGCTTGGAAACCGCAAGTCCTATCGAAAATGTTATAACTATGAAAATTCTCTACTTGACTGACCTTTATGATAATTTAGTAGGTTTTACCGTTATTGAGATATAGAAGTTCAAATTGGGACAATGCATTGACTGTATCGCCTCCTTGACTGCATCGCCTCCGCAAAAACTTCCCAGGTATAAGCACCTTCCATTTAATGTTGTTCATGGACTATCGCAACAAATCGAAAAGTATTAGACAATTGTTGCTAACAGAAAAACATTTAGGCTATGTGGTCAGAATTTTGAAATCAAAAATGTTCGGATGGGGTAGATCATGTGGTAGGGTACCACATCAGTACATTTGGACAAAAACATTCGGAGTACAAAACTTTAGTTTTAGTTTCATTCATTCATTCATTCCACCCATTCGTTGTCAAGTTTGTCCCTAAACATTGTCCGATCTTCAAAAATATATTTCTTCGTTACTTGAAATCTCAGAAAAGTTATTCTCATACCAAAGAGCACAGTCCGATTCGTGAAGCAACTCTAACTCTGCTCTACTACCGGGGGTTCACTTCCCCGGGTGTGCGGACTTTGATTATGACCCCACTACAACAAGACATAATGAAGTCCGAACTGAAGATGGTGAAAAGCTGGCAGACAGATTCACTAGAGTTAGCCGATGCTAACGATTCTGACTGAGATTTTTAAGGCCTGTCTGCCTTTAGCGCACATACCTGGTCTATGAAAAGAGATCTCCAAAGCGGGGAAGCCGAGTCAAACACTACCTATAGACAATAATAATGGAATAATGGAATAATTAGTCTTTCTTCTTTTCTATTAAGGAAAAGATCAGTAGATCTCAGCACCCTTTTATTAGGTGGTTGGACATGTTGAGAAGAATATGGAAAATTCTAACTTTACCTTGTCGGCTTTTCTCGATGTAGAAGCGTGCTTTAACACGTAAAAAAGTATCAGTCGGCATTGCCGACAGAAATATACCCTCAGCCTATGTCTGGGCTCTTTTCAGAATTTGTGACCCTTTTTGGACACTTAAACTTGACGACAAAAATTATGATTGAGATTAAAGTTAAAAAGTGTTGTAGAGGAGGTATTTGAAGGAATGGACCTACATAGTACATTATGGAAGTGGATATTATTAAGGGAATCATATCTTTTCGATAGATATCACGCCCACTAGTCATTTCAGTGGGTCATCGTAGGAATCACGGACTTGTCCACGGAAAACATAATATCGTTCTAGACATGACCACAACGAACACCATCGGTATACATTTACAAACGATCTTCGAACAGAGCCTTAACTGCAATTAGGCACAAACGTTGAACTTTTATGGGAGAGGTACCCTAAGAAGAGGACCTATTTTTTAGAAGTTAAACTAAATTTGGAAAAAATATTAGTAGATCCAAAGTTTGGACCAAATTGGTTGATCGGTTCGGGAGTTGTCATGCTCTCGAGCCACTACATATGGTGCATTAGCCGTTTTTTACACCTTTTCTGAAAAATACATTTACCGTCGTAATTGAGGCAGCAAATTTAAGTTGCTTCAACAAAAGTCAAAGTGATTCGAGAGCAGGTCTTAAAGTGAACTTATCCAAAATTTTGTTTGGGAACTACCCAAAGGAGTGGACAAATATAGTCCATATTCAAACCTGATCTATATCTGCTTAATATATTAGGATGTGTAAAGTATGGACCAAATTGGTCACTCCCTTCAAGAGTTATCTTGGCCACATTTGTTCCGAACATTTTTGAATTGAAAGATCGGTACACTCTTTCAATTCAATATGGCTTATCTTCGAACTTAAACTAAGTTTGAACTAAATATTATGAAGGCCGTTCGAGGGTTATCTTGCTCCCCAACCACTACTCACAGTGTCACAGGGGCTTTTTGCAACTTTCAGGCTATTTTCTTAGTAAATATGGACTTGCCCCCGATGAAACTTGTACCATCGTATAGGGGACAGTGAATACAAGTTGTTGCAGCAAAAATCAAAGCGATTTGAGATCAACTCCTAAACTGAACTTTTTTCGAAATGTTGTGTGGGAGTTACCCGAAGGAATGGACCGATTGAGCCCATATTGGAACTTTTTTAAGTCTTGTAGAAATTTCTCGATGAGCAAAGTATAAACCAAATCGGCTACTACCTTCAAGAGTTATCGTGCGCACAAATTTTCCGAATATTTTCGAACTTTTGTGGGGGAGGTACCGGAAGGAGTGGACCGATATAACTAACTTGAACTAAGTTTGGACAAAATATTACGAAAGCCAAATTTTGGACGGTTAATCCGTTCGAGAGTTATCGTGCGCTCCAGCCAGCCATTATTTCGATGAGACACATTTTCCCCCTGTATATACCCTAGTTAGCATAAATGCTGAGGGTATAAAAAATGTAAAATTTAAATTCATCCATAACGCTCCCAGCAACACAGGAATTACATACCTCCATCATAGTGGAATGTATCGACGAAATGCTGAAAAGCAGAATTATCAATTCGCGCACAGGAGAGAGTTCCGTGAAGAAAACTGTTAACAGAGGCACAACGCGAAGGGAGGGACTCTCCAATGAAATTCTTGTTTACAGCAGGTGAAAACTAAGGTGCTGACTTATAATGATGATGTAGTTGTGCTGATAAGATGTGCATTTTTAACAACCATACCATAACGTAGCTTCACATCTTTTTTTCCATTCCGAGCAGCGGACAAAAAAGATTTCATTGCACTCTATTCCTGCATGAACTCTATTAGGACAAGTTGGGAACTCAGACCAAAAGTCATATACCGTAATTCCGTCCATCTTAACCTACGGTGGACTTGCATTATGGCAATCACTTGGGAATAAGGCTATCAAAGGCACACATATGGCAGCTCCGAGAGTGAGGATCGTGGCGTGTGGTTTCACTTTTCGGACATGCGAAGCTCAAACCTAATCGATAGTCAGTTTAAACCAAGTCAGGTTTGACTCACTCCCCATAATCGTACTTAAAGGACTCGAAACCAGCCCTACAGGACCGGTGACTATATATGTTAATAGACAGGCTGTGCTTAAGGTCCTCAAGTCATGGATCATAAACTAACCACTGCTGCGGAGGAGTATCGCCTCAAGTCTCTTCAAAAGTGAGGTCGACCTATGTGATTTACCTTTACCAGGCATCCTTGCCAGGCTTCAGTAGCGAGACTTCCCTGTCAATTTTCCATACATATTCGTTGGCATCACCTTTGATATTCCGTCAGATCTAAGCGCTTGAGATGATTTTACACATCGGATAACAGCTATAACACCATCGCGATGTAAACCGTGCTGTTTCCTCCTCGGCTGGAAGAGATCGCAAACGCCGCAAAACACTTATCTTCACATAGGCGGGTTGCTCAATAAATTGCCAGCTAAAATAACACACGCACTTCTTCGGAATATGTTGATAGCTTCTGCGATTTAGGAAGCACTGTAACAACGAATGGTGGTGCAGAAACGGACATAATCAATAGGCTAAATAAAGCGAGAGCAGCATTAGGACGACTGCAAATTGCATGGAAAACCAAGCTTCAAACATTCAAAGCAACATCGATTCTGCTATAAGGCTGTGAAATCTGGCTTGTATCTAACATCATCACGCAAAAACTACAGGAATTCATAAGGAAATGCTTCAGGGTCATATGCAGGATTAGTAACAAGAACCAATACAAAAGCATTTTAGACGTAGGAAATGGAGGTGGATTGACCACATCTTAAGAAAAAATGTTTATAGCATTAAGGGAATGGCGCTGAATGGAATTCCCAAGGATCACAAAATCGAGGTCGACCAAGAAACACCTGACGACGAACAATAACCTAAGAACTCGGACAAAACAACCTTACATGGGAGGATGCAAAAACAACAGCAAGTAACTGTGTAAGATGGCGAAGCTTTGTGGCAGCCCTATGCTCCCTAAAGGAGTAACAGGAAAAAACACTTCGGATTTGTCACAAACACGCCCTTAAACATTACACCCAGTTCCCCAATGTCTGATGAGGCCTTAACCGTTGTCCACAATTTACTACTACCGGTTCTAATTTTGCAGCACATTATGTGCTTTAGCCACTTTTTCCATTTGTGACCGCCTAAATTCCTGTTGACATTCAATATCAGTTCTCCAACCCTTGGATCGTTTGGGTTTATATTACAAATCTCATCTCGATTTTGTGTAGTTTAGGCGCTGTTCGAGGATCGTTTTGAATTTTTCTTGGGCAAGGTCATACTTACTGACATAATAACCCAAAAGCTTTCAAAAATTCTACGATGACCAACAAAAATGTTTGCTTGGCACGATAGCTATCCTGTTGCTACCTCCTCAGCAAAAGTTCAACGCACTTTAATCCGGGTTAAGGTCATTTCTCGGATGGTGTTGACATTTTAATAGCGGTTAGAACAACGTCTTAGTTAAGAAAGAGAAAATAAGCCTTTAAAGAGGAAGTCGTTAGTTGACTGCAATTACATTAAAGCATTAAGATGCTCAATGTGTTTTCTACATTGCCATTTGAGCCATTCTTGAGAAAAAGAAAGTAAGTAATCGAAATTGCTTTCATCGAATCATCATGTTCTGAATCTTACATGACAGTATCCCATGATGATCTCTACCTGCATCAGTCACACATGATTAAAAAGGCTACAATTTCTGCTTGGAAGACCGGTCTGTAGATTTGACTTATATAGCGGACGAACTAGCCAGAGCAGGAGGTCCGACAAAATTACGATTTGGTCGGTGCTTGTCCGTAAAGAAGTATCAAGAATCCGAAAAAGACAATCCTATGGAATCTAATATTTAGTACTAGCTAAGTAGCCGCTTCTTCGTATGCGGAAAGGGAATAAAAAACAAATAAACAATATTTAATATGGAAATCGTGAACATAGAATATTTTGTTGTAGTAATACTGTTCGTACCTCCTTAGTTCGAATTTGCAATAAAATCGGCTGTATCGCATCCTACACATGAACAGTGACACACATTTTTTGAGGTATTTCAATTTAGGGCTTCCTGTTTTCAGCAGGTAAAAACGTTATTGTGAAAAATGTTAAAAATTCATTCAATTAAAAACATACTAAAACGTTCAGAATGACAAACAATTCTGCTGAAAAGAAACTTCACGTTTCTTGATCTGATTTCAGGAAATTATTTAGAAATCACATAAAAACCAATGATATAATATTCAATACAATTTTTCAAACACAGGGAATTATCTAAGCCCTACTTGCCTATGGTACTAAATGCAGAAACATGCCATACATTTTAAGTGTGAATTTTCATAGCCATTTTGATCTAATCCCAATAGCGATTCTCGTAACAAATTTCAGATCGCTGGATTTGCCAGTTCATTCATATCAGTGATTTAATGTTTAGTACTATTTTGTGCCCCTAGTACACTTATTACTTATTACCCTTTAAAACTTTTATATTTCCTAATTCCAACTTTATTCCTTAACCAAATATAGTATCATTTAGTACATTTCGTAGTCTTATAGGAGGTATTACCAATATCATATAGCTCAGACCACAGAGAAATTAATTCCAAATATCAGAATTATTACGCATTTCAAAACAAACAAAAAAATTCTTATCTTAACGTTTATGTAATACCAAACGGGTACCAAATTTTGTATTTTTCGTACACATATAAGCACATATAAGGTATAAGCTTAAAAAATTACCTTCTTGTATCAACCCTATATACGAAACAAGTAAGAACGGAGTTAAGTTCGGTCGAGCCAAACTTTTTATACCCTCCATCACGAACTGTATTGAAGTGAATAGGAACACTTAGTTTCCTATCGTTTATAAAAGTACTAAGTTCTTCCCCTTTCTAACTTCCCTCCAAAAAAGCTCATATAGTTATTTCCAAAACATGGACCAATATTTACAATTATCGAATTAAATTGCATCAATCTCAGTTCCTAGATTTTAATTGTTTTTTGAGAATAAGTTTTCTATCTTTTCGGCACACAAAATTCCAAAATTCTACAACCGATTCGAAGACTCTTGCGAAGACTAAATTCGAAATTTCAGTCATTTCGGTTGAATACCAAAAATCGGGGGTACCGTTCTAAAGGGCAATATGAAGACGTAGGTAGGCCTATACTGACAAATTTCTGGTAGAAAATTGTATACCCCCAACTAAGACCAAATACCAAATTTCATCCATTTGGGCGGGATGTTAGTGCCAAAATCTTCAAAATGCAGAAAATTGGGAGGGACCATTTTAAGAGGACTATATGAAGACATTGAACAATAACGGAAAGTTTTAGGTGGAAATTTTATACCACCAACGAAAACTATATACTAATTTTCAGCCGTTTTGATCTGGTATTGAGGGCACTACCTTCAAAATACCAAAAATCTGGAGGTACCGTTCTATGGCGGCTTTGTGAAGGCGTAGACCTATACCGACGAATTTCAGATGGAAAGATGTATACTATTCGCACACATAAGTACGAATTTCCAAATACTACACTTCAAAAGTATTCTGAATTACAAATATCAGGATTCCATCTCTATCTGTTGACCCAAATACAAATTATACCAAATTTAGTACGTTTAGTATTTTTCGTACACAAAAGTACAAATTTGCAAAATACCCAAAATCCTTCACTCCAACAATAATTCAAATCCAAATTGTACAAAATTTAGCTCCATTTAGTACTTTTCGTACACATAAGTACGAACTTCCAAAACTATGTTAATTCTGCATTCCAACAATAATCGTTATTCCTAATGTAAGGATTCCAGCTCTATCCGTTCACACAAATCCAAACCAAACTTAATACCATTTAGTACTATTCGTACACATAATTACGAAATTCCAAACCCTACACTCCAAAAGTAATCTTAATTACAAATTTCAGGATTCCATCTCTATCAGTTCACCCAAATCCAGATTTTACCAAATGTCGTACCATTTAGTACTTTTCGTACAAATAAGAACGAATATCCAAATCCTACGCTCCAACAGTAATCTTAGGTCAAAATTTCAGGATTCCATCTATTTCCGTTGATTCAAATACAAATTTACCAAATACAGGTACTAATTTCCAAAACTACCTAAATCCAACAATAATGTTAGCCGTAGAAATCCGTTGTGGAAAAAATAAGATATGCCTGTTTAAAGTTGAAAATCCAAGAGGAGTCGATTTTGCAATGTCCGTCCGTCTGTCTGTCTAGCTGGTGCGCACGATAACTCTCGAACGGGTGAACCGATTTGGCTTTCGTAATATTTTGTCCAAACTTAGTTTAAGTTCGAAGATGGGTTATATCGGTCCACTCTTTCCGGTACCTCCCCCACAAAAGTTCGGAAATGTTCGGAAAATTTGTGCGCACTATAACTCTTGAAGGGATTAACCGATTAGGTCCATACTTTGCACATCGCGAAATTTCTACCAGGCTTTTCCGAAATTTTGTGTAGGACCTCATCTACACAAAATTTCGGAAAAGTTCACCTGTTCTCGAATCTCTTTGATTTTTGTTGCAGCAACTTGCATTCGCTGCCCCGCTTACGACGGTACATGTCTCATTAAGGGCAAGTCCATACTTCCTGAGAAAATAGCCTGAAAGATGCAAAAACCCCTATGACACCGTGTGTAGTGGTTGGAACGCAAGACAACTCTCGGACGGATCAACCGATTCGGTCCAAAATTTGTCTTTGGCAATAATTTGTCCAAAATTAGTTTAAGTTCGAAGATGGATTATAACGAATTGTTCGCACGATAACTTTTGAAGGGAGTGACCGATTTAGTCCATACTTTACACATCGTAATTTGTCTACCAGATATAGATCAGGTTCGAATATGGATTATGTTTGTCCACTTCTTCGGGTACTTATCACACAAAATTACCGATAAGTTCACTTTAAATCCTGCTCTCGAATCGCTTTGATTTTTTTGAAGCAACTTACATTCGCTGTCTCAATTACGACGGTAAAAGTGTTTTCAGGGGCAAGTCCATACTTCTTGAGAAAACATCCCGAAAGGTTTAAAAAACCCTATGGCACCATATGTAGTGGCTGGAGCCCACGATAACTCTCGAACTAACCGATTTGGTCCCAAAATTTGGCCTTCCTGATATTTTATCATACTTTCAGTTCGAAGATAGGCAATACCGGCCCACAACTTCCGGTAGTTCCCCCGAATATTTAAAAAATGTTACTTAAATGGTATGCACTATATCTCTTGAACAAATTTGGTCCAAACGTTGGATCTCCTAATATTCTGTCCAAATTTAGTTTAACTTCTAAAATGGAGGTACCTTAGGGAACCTCCTCCACAAAAGTTCAACATTTGTGTTTAAGTGCAGTTTAAGGTCTGTTAAGGTCTGCTGCTCGTTGTTGCCCTGCTTACAACGGTATTATGTTGTCCGTGGACAAGTCCATGCTTCCTGGCATACTGGTCCATAAGTTATACGATATGACGAAATGACTAGTGGGCGATATATCCCAAAATAAGATCCACTTCCATAATGGACTATGTCGGTCCATTCCTTTAAGTACCTCCTCTGCAACTCTTTTGAACTTTAATCCTATTCCAAATGTCCAATAAATGCCACAAAATTAACCATCGTTGGTTTCGTCAGACGTCCTTTTGGTATAAGCATGATATGCTTTACTAAGATGGATTGTTCATAAGCTAAAACTAATTTCCAGAATATTGAGTTACTTGGTTTACCCGCCTTAGGGATAAACGACACAGTCATCTCCCTCCACAGAACCGGTACGAACGACAGCAGAAGATAAGCTTGGAAAAACTTTTTAAGAAGATTATCGCATTAGGCGAATAGATTTGAAATGTTGAAAAGTACTGATAGCCCATGAAATCCTAGTCGTGGGTTTATGTCGACATCCGTACAGTTAAAAAGGTGGGTGCTGTCCAATATGTCCAGTATTTTCAATTCGGAGGTGGTCGTTGCTCCATCAGTACGCCTAATACTTCCAAAAGATTTTGGGCTCTTTAAAAGTATATAGCAGAACCTTAAAACTGAATCAACTCGCTCAATTTATTTACTGTATTATTAATTTACTGAGGCTTCTGCCCGTGCAGTAAAAAATATAGTCTTGTAGTTCGAAATGAGCATTCATGTGATACTCACCAGACCCTGATAGCGGAGTCTAATTACCTAAGATAAGGCCAATATTTTCTTTCCAAACTATATTATGGAAATAATAATTCAAAGATTATTATTTTAAACTAATAAAATAGTTATGAAAAATCCATTTCCGTACTTTTCAATAAATTGTTTACAAAATATCCCAAACTACAAATAACAAAAGCGCTATTACCCAAATAATAATATTATATAACATTATAGTATAAAGTATATAATCAACTAATAGCGATATCATTATCTAAAATATCTTAACAAATAACAATATTCATCATCAACACCATAACTATTCACATTACTATTAATCTTTCAACACAAAAAGGGTCTAAAACTCTCTATATCATCCTTCCTTCCATTTGAAGAAAATAAAACAAAAACAACACTCTAATTTTCATTTTCATTAGTAGTTTAGTATACAACTGGTCTGTTATTAATTAACCCTATTTGTTATTTGAAGGGAACATTTCTGTGTTGAACATTTAAAGTTTTTTTGTGTTGAGTTAAAGTTAAGTGAAATGTCTTAAATTTCGGATTTGCCGTCATGTGTTTTGTTGTTCTTTTGTTAGTTCGTTACGTTATTCGTCAGTTGTTAAACGTGTGTTTGTTCTTCCTTTCTTTTTTCGGTTTAATGTCTTTTTTTCTTTTGGCTCTTAAATGTTATTAATCACATAGCAATGTTTCGTTAAGAGCGCGTTAATGATACATAAATTTCATTCCCAGTAAATGTGTAACAACTTTGATTGGTGTAGGCAGTCACATTTGCCCATTAATTAACTTCATGAGATCCCTTTTTATTCGTTGGTTAATTAGTCTACAACACATATTCGGTTACGTTTGAAAACAAACGATTAATGCGTTTATTGCATTCGCAAAATAGAAGGGTGTTTTAATGAAGTGAAGACAGAGAAATGAAATAGATAGGATGGTTGGTACTCAGAATCTGAGGTTGTACTATTTTATGTTGTTGTTTTATGTACATTTAGTTTTACGTATTTATTTCATTTGAAATCACATTGAACAAACCAAAAACGAAGAAAATAATATTACGAAACATAAAATTTGCGAGTTTTTTCTTCGGTTCGAATTTTGGCATCGACATCAGAGAAACAAGAAAATAAAAACTTTATTGTGAATTCACAATAATATCAATAATAAGGTATACGGAGGCTATGTGCTGAGGGCATTATATGTTAATTTTGACTCAAAAAATTGTAAGAAAGGGTTGCAGACCCACCTTTATGTATACCACGTATTATATATGGCTATACATATCTGTTCGGCCGTCTGTGCAACTTCTTTTGTGAATATGAGGACAACAGACAGCAAAATGTCTTGCCATTTTGATGATGGTCAGATAATTTTTAGGGTTCAGATATTATAATATGTAACTGAAAGTGGTCAAATATTAAAATTTTATTGTAATGCTATCTTGGCATCTATTATTAGATTCCAAGAAAAAAAATTCAACAGTCATTTTGAGCTTAAAATCGACACTAAATATATTGATATTAATGGTCAAATTTGTTACCCTTTTTACAAAAAAAGAAAACCCTTGCTATCCCAATTTCCCATAATAAAAGCCTAAAAAGTTCAAAAAACCCAATATTTCTTTCAGCAAGTTCATAACTCTTGAAAAAGGATTGTGCTTCAAAAGTCGTTTATAAGATCTTCGACAAAACATGCCGTATGGCGACTATTCCGCATGAGCAAAGTAGGACAGTCAATTCGGAGAAATTCGAAAAACGAACAGGAGAATACGGATTTTTGTGCACAATGACAACCAGTGGTTTTTTACGGGAAAAAAACGTGGATTTGAAAAATCAAACCATTGAAAATAAACAAAATTATTAGGCCAGAAATGTATCTAGTAGCCCTCGCATTTTGGCCAGAAGGAATATAAAAAATACATTTTGCCATGTTTTATGGTCGTTCCTTCTCGCTGTAGCCACATCAGGCCCTTGACAAGGAGAAACAGACTTTTTGGCTCTGCTTGGCAGAAGGTTGTCAGATATTGGATCGTGTATTCACCCATGATTAGCAGTTCCAGGTCGTGAGCATTGTACAGCGACATATAATGCAACTCTGAAAATACAAACAACTTCTAGTATGAATTTTTTGAAAGTACATATTGAGACTACAAAAACCCTAGTAGGGTTTTGTCCTGTCAGATCCAGTTCGTATTTTATGGCCTCATCTAAACTGCAGTTTTTTGCATTTATCGGCCCTTTATCTCAGAAACGAAGAGGAACTTGGCCTTTCTGTCTTTGGCAATATTATAGACCTAGACTAGTAAAACTTATCTTTTGGACATATCGCATAAGAAAAGCTCCATCTAGGGCATCAAAATCGATAAAATATAGAAAATTTTACATAATTACTGAAATTTTGGTCAGTATCAGCTAAACAGTAGGGAGTTGAACCAAGTAACTCTTTACAAAAATCTCCCAAATAAAGTTCTAAGCAATTCTTCTGACGTAGGGAATGGAAGATACCAAGCAACGGTCCTGACCGGTTTTAACATGGCAAAGCCCAAGATTTATCTTGGTCCCTCTTTCATCCCAAGTGGACACTGACCTCCCCGGTGTGTCAACTGCGGAACTGCCTTTAACACCCGTTAAAGATAGTGAGCTAACATGTGCCGCGCGTTCAACCATAAGAACGTTAAAAACTTGGGTTTGGGCGTCGGGTTAGTAACACTCCCCTAGAAAAAACAGCCTACTATGAAAAACCGAAAGAAAAACAAACCCTTCTAAAGTTGACGAACCCCGCAAACGTTTTAAGTACCATGATCTGCGAATCTGCACCTGGAATGTTCGCACTCTTTATAGAGAAGGTGCAGTCTTCGCATTGGTAGACGTACTTGAAAAGTACAAGACCGATATTACTGCCATGCAGGAAATACGATGGATTGGGAAAGGCGTCACAACAACACCTAAAGGTGACGCACTGTATTATAGCTGCCATGACGTAAATCATGAGTTTGGTTGTGGATTCGTAATTAGTCGGAGACTAAAACATCTGGTATCCAGCTTCACCGCAGTGAATGAAAGACTTGCTGAAATTCGAATAAAAGCTATATTCTTCTTGCGCTCATGCTCCCACTGAAGAAAAGGACGAACAGACCAAAGATATATTTTACGAGCACTTAGAAGAAACATATGACCGTTGCCCTGCCCATGACATTAAAATCATTCTAGGCGATTTTAATGCCAAAATTGGAAAGGAGAATATCTTTGGCCCAACAGTCGGGAAATTCAGTCTCCATAGTGAAACATCTGACAATGGTATGAGGCTGATAGACTTTGCAGCTGCAAAAAACATGGTAGTTAGCAGTACCAGATTTAATCATCTCGATATTCATAAGGGCACCTGGCTGTCTCCAGATCAGAAAACAAGAAACCAAATTGATCATGTGGTGATAGATGGAAGACATGCATCGAGCGTGTTGGATTTACGATCGGTCCGAGGCGCAAACATTGATTCGGACCACTACCTTGTTGCAGCAAAGGTACGCATCCGCTTAAACGTAGCAAACAAAGTACGAACAGACACAACACGAAAGTTAGACATCGGTAAGCTGCAATCCCAAAAGATAGCCAGAGCATATTCCACCCAACTAGCCCAATTGCTTAATCAAAGCACTCCTCATCCCGATAACATATCAGCGCACTGGCAAAGCATTGCCCACTCCATGCAAACAGCCGCAAAATCCATACTTGGATACCAAAGACCTCCACCAAGGAATCTATGGTATGACCAGGAGTGTCGTGCTGCCACCGAAGAGAAAAATGCGGCATAAAGGGCTACTTTACAATCCGTAGCAACGCGTAGCGCACGAGAGAAATACAGGGAGAAAAGGAGAGAGGAGAAACGTCTTTTCCGCAGGAAAAAGAGAGAGATGGAAAAGCGGGAGTGTGAAAAAATCGAGATGTACAGGAGCCAGAATGAAGTCCGAAAATTCTACCAAAGAGTCAAGCATCAAACTGATGGCTTTGGTACAGGCACATCCTCCTGTAGAGACCAGCAAGGTAATTTGGTAACTGATACAGATAGTGTACTCAGGATATGGAAAGAACATTTTTCAAATCTGTTGGTATCCAATAGCAGCGAAGACGACGAAGATACCACAGTCCCAATCCCAGAAGATGGTATTGAATGTATACCGCCCAGCCAAGATGAGGTAAAGACAGCAATAAATCGGCTGAAGAATAATAAGGCAGCAGGGGCCGATGGCTTACCAGCCGAGCTGTTCAAAACCGGAGGCGACACGCTGATAAGGTGTATTCATCAGCTAGTTAGCACCATCTGGCAGGAAAAACGAGTACCCGACGATTGGAACCTGAGTATCCTGTGCCCCGTCCACAAGAAGGGAGATAATACTGTATGCTCTAACTATAGGGGCATAAGTCTACTCCCTATTGCCTACAAGATCGTGTCAGGGATATTGTGCGAACAACTAAAGCCTATGGTCAACGAGATAATTGGGCCATACCAATGCGACTTTAGACCTGGCAAGTCCACCATTGACCAGATATTTTATGCTTAGTCTTCGTTGTGGGCAAATATTATTTCTGAAGGGAATTGTAGGTATAGGTCCTCTCGATTTGGTCCAAATTTGGACCTCGTAATATTTATACCCTCAACCTTTAGGCTTAATAGGGAAATACAGTGGAATCGCGATAATTCGTACCTCAATAAATCGAAACCCTCGATAATCCGTATAAACTGTCGGTCCCTTGAAGCCATTTCATTCGCATTTTAACCCCGCTAAATCGAAAACCTCGATAATTCGTATAAAATGGCCGGTCCCTTGGAATACGAATTATAGATTTTCTACTGTAATGGTTTTAGACCCCAAGTATGTTTGGAAGAAACCCGTTTCAGACATTTCGGAGTCGATTTAGCAATGTCCGTTCGTTTGTCTGGCTGGCTGGAGGGCACGGTCCACAATTTGGTCCTCGTCATATGTTGTCCACACTTAGATCAAATTTGAAGATGGATCGTATCTGCCTACTCACTCGGGTACCTCCCCACAAAAGTCCAACATTTTTTCAGTACAATCGTGCGCACGATAACAGTGCGAGGGAGTAACCGATTTGGGCCAAACTTTGCACATCGTAATATTTTCATCAGTCACAGATCAGGTATGAATATGGATTATATCAGATCACTTTTACCTCCCACACAAAGTTTCGAAAAAATGAAGTTTAAGCCGCTTTGGTTCTTCTTCTTTTGCAAAAGGTTGTTTTCGAAGTCTCTATTACAACTGTACAGACTCCCTGAGAAAATGGTTCGAAAGCTGTAAAAAACCCCTAAGCCCCCCATGTATAGCGGTTGGTGGGCACGACTACTTCCAAACTTTGTATATCGTTATATTTCTTCGAATCATAGATAAAGTTCAAAGATGGTGCTTATCGGTCCACTCCTTTCGGTACTTCCCCACTAAAGTTCCAACATTTTCGCCAAAATGATACGCGCGATATTTGGATCTCGAATTATAGGGTCCAAACCCAGTTTATCTTCGAAAATGGACTTTATAGTTCCCCATTTGTTTTTTTTTTCAAGTACAGTTTAAGTTCTGTTTGATGATCCTTTGGAAACTTGTCACCGAAGCTACTCCTGTTTCCTGTTTAAAGCAATATCATGTTTTTCGTGGGCATTTCCATGCTTCCTGGCATAAGATCCACTTCCAAAATGGGCTCCGCAACACTTTTGAGCTTTCATTCAAATCCATATTTTTGCTGGCAAAAGTTCACATGTCCAAAAAGGGCCACAAAAAAATTGAAAACCCCCGCAGCAAAACTTGAAGGAAGGGGTTCCATGCGATGACGTGATTTCATGGCATCTTTTGCATTGGTTCGTCGTAATGAAAATGTCATTGCAAAGGGTTGGTGACAATGACATGCCAAAGCATTGGTGGAAATGACATGTCAAAGCATTGGTGAAAATGACATGTCACAGCGTTGGTCAAAATGACATGCTTTGGATCCAAAAATTAACAGCATCTTTTGGGGTCCACGCTCATATAAAAATCATCGATGAAGATGCTAAAAAGATGACATGCCAGATTACTTGCACCCATGATTGAATGTCATCTTTGGCATCGAACATTTTGCTGGGCCCCTAAATACATACTTTTTGGGTAAAATAATTTTTTGTGTAGCCGGTAATCGAAATTGAATTGAAATTTAATTATGGATAGACTGAGGTTATATCTCTGTCAGCAAAGCCGAAATTAGTTAAAGTTCGAAAACGTCATATAATGATATGGCCCAAACTTTGCATATCACAATATTTCTTCATGACGGCCCACCTCCTAAACAAATAAAAAATTTCGCAAAGTGCAGTTTATGGATATGTTTCGGATAGTTTTGAGATTTTCTATGCTTCCGCTATTGTTTTTCGCGTCCATACTTCCTGAGATATTGGCCTTAAAACTGTAAAGAAACCTTCGATAGCTAACTAAAATGACTCATGACACATAATAAACTTTCTTCAAAACGTACATGAAGTTCCAAGACAACAACCTTCGGATACTTCCCTTACAACAAAAATTGTTGCTTAAGTGCAGTTTAAGGGCTGTTTGTCGGTGGATCGTTTTGAACGTTTTTTTATACCCTCCACCATAATATGAAGGGTATCGAAAATTTCCTCGGAGACCCTATAAAATATATATATTCTTGATCAGAGTTAAATTCTAAGTCGATATAACCATGTCCGCCTGTCCGTCCGTCCGTCTGTTGAAATCAAGATACAGTTCGCAATTACTTCCAGGATGTTTGATACAGGCCCACGCCTTCATATAGAACGGTACATTCCATAGAACGGTACCTCCCGATTTGCGTTATTTAGAAGGTTGTGGCCTCAATATTCCTCCGGAATGGCTGAAGTTTGGTATTAAGTCTTCATTTGGGATACAAAACTTTCCATATGAAATTTGTGGGTATAGGTCTTAGCCTTAATGTAGCCCCCATAGAAAGGTACCTCCCGATTTTCGGTATTTTCAAGGATATGGTCACAATAATCGTCTTCGTTGGGGTATTCAACTTTCAACCACCTGAAATTTGTAGGTATAGATCCACGCCTTCACATTGCCCCCACAGGAGTGTACCTCCCGATTTTCGGTATTTTGAAGGTTCTGGCTTCAATATTCCATCTAAATGGCTGGAATTTGGTATTTAGTCTTCTTCATAAATGAAAGGAAACTAATTGTTCGGTTTTATTGTATTACAACAAGTTCGACCGGGCCGAACTTAACGCCGTTCTTACTTATTTTTTTAACAAGTGCCTGTTTCCTGACAAGAGCTCTAAAAAACCTACCGTGACCAACTAAAATGGGTAGTGGGCACGTTAACTATCGAAAGCTGTAAGTGGCATTGTTCCAACCTTTACACAACGTAATCTTTATCGCAGATTTGGATTAATTTCCAAGGCGGACTATACTGAACCACTCTCTACGGTACCACACCCACAAAACTTCAAACTTTTTAATTAAGTGTAATTTATGGCTTTGAGATTTTCACCAAAGGTAGTCCTTATAATTCTGATTACAAAAATATGATGCATATTCCATAAACGCCTAAAAATAACCGCTGGAGACTTCCAAAACATCCTTTGTCACCTACAAATTGCATTTAAAATTTGAGCTCTGTTAATAGTACATTCAGGTCCACCACGCCATTTAGTTGATTCTCTGTTAGTTGTTTCCTAGTAATAAGGTATCGCTTATCGACCAATAAAAAACAAGCATTATTATTTTTTCTAATATTCTAAACCAGTGCTTCCATTGGCTTTCATGAAAATTGTGAGGGCCTTTTGAGAATCTCAGAAGAAACCAGCCAAATCCATCTTCAACTATTTAAAAATCCATGCTGGAGGACATGATATGTTATATATTCCTCATATGCTTAATAATTATATTCAATATATTATACAATTATTTACATTCCCAACACCTCAGATTCTGGGTTCCTTTCCTAGGAATTATAGGGACCTTTAGTATCTATTCTGCCAAAAATATGGAAAGACCAGTTCTCGAAAGGCTTTTTCTTCAACTATGCTTCTCAACTCTCATCTCATCTTAAGACAAACTTCCCTTTTCTTCTTCTTCTGCTCTCAAAAGTCATTCTACCAATATTCAGTGCATGCCTTCAGCATGGAAAAGTTTCGTTACAATTTCCATAACATTCAGCTTTCATCTGACCAATAACAAAAACCATTTATTAGAAATAAAAATCAAATACAAATACATATTTTAAATAAAGCCCTTTACTAAATTATTATTCCTATAACTTTCTTTTGTATATATTTTCAAAAAAAAATTGAAAAACAAATTACAAAAAAAATTATATTTGTAAAAAACCTACAACTCCCGCCAATGACATACTGAAAATCAACCATATTTGCAAATGTCTGTGTGTGTGTCTGTGTCAACAACTGTTGCTACCCAACGTAATCCAAAATTCCCCCCACAACCCCCAAAACAACCACTTCAAAATCCAGAATTTGATCCTGATTTTTCAAGTAAATCATCATTGAAAAGACGCGGTGGCATTTGCATTTTTGTCGACGAGGAAGAAGTCGAACAAATGCTTGACCCCAATGTGGCCACACAACATCACCACAATGGTGTCGACGGTATTGGTAGTGGTCGCGGTGGTGATGGCAGTGTCACCAAGTGTCTGACATTCAGTGTCAATAGTATGTCCAAGGGTGGTGAACGTACCAGATGTCTCTATTGTGGAGCTGCTTTAAAAGCTCAACATCAAGCGGAAAATAGCAAGCGACACGATAAGCAAACGCGTCACAAAACAAAGACAATGGCACAAAGGTTAAGCTTCTGGCATAGAAATCGGTGGTTGTACAAAAACCGTAAACAACGCCCAGCCGGATGCCAGTGTGGGGCAAATGGTGAGTTTGAATTAGAAATGAAAACACAAAAAAAAGAAACAAAGAAAGCCTGCAGAGTATGAAAAACAAAACAAAAGATAGAAGAATTGAAATGAATGAAAACAATATTGTTGTTGTTTGGAAATCATACACATAACCAACCACAACATCAAATGCAGCAACAACAAGTACAATGAAATAGTGATAAAACAACAACAATAACAACCACTACAACAGCAACAACAACACAATCAATTTTACTACTGCTTTTAAATGCTACCCACAGCCACCACAATCACAGTAATCGCCAACAACTTAAAAACGTATGCATTCGTAATTGAATAGCACTTTAAAGTATATTAGACCGTATCGATTTTTTGTTTGTGTTTTTTTTTATTTAATGAGATTCAAAAGCATTTTAGATGACATGTACATATGTGGGAAAAAACTAATTTTGAGTGAACATAGAAAAACAGTATTTGAAGGGCCACCATGACGTATAACTAACAACCAACAGAATCGCTTCTCTTATACTCATACGCACCATGGACTATTTTAATGTTACCTAAAAACCGGAACGAATCATGTATACCCTTCACGATCAGGAAAATAATAACATCAATAACTTTGGGTTAATCGAGAGATAACTTGTATTGACGAAGGCTACCTTCCTGACTACCTTCAAAATAATCCACGAACAGTCTTTAAATTGCAAATAAGATACTATTTTGGTACTTTTGTGTGGGAGCTACCGGATGTTGTAGTTCGATACAGTCTATCTTCGAAGTTGATTTAATTTTGAAACAAATTTTACGATGTCCAAAGGATAAAGTACACAAGCATTCCTTTTAATAGTTATCGTGTTAATTTTAGGTGGATGTTTGAAATTTTTAGGGCTATCGAAACATTATAAAGGGTTATAAATTTAGAGGTTTCTACCTTTTTTAAAGAAAACAAGTAAGAACGGCGTTAAGTACGTCCAAGCCAAATTTTTTATACCCTCCACCACGTGTTGTATTGAAGTCAAATGGAACAATTAGTTTCCTTTCGTTTCGTTGAAGAAGATTAAATACCAAACTTCAACAGGTTCGGTAAAACAACCTTCAAAATACCGAAATTCGGAGGTACATTTCCATGGGGGCTATATCAAATCGTCGATATATATCTACAAATTTCAGGCGGAAAGTTTTTAGACTCAAAGAAGACTAAATACCAAATTTCCGATATTTCGGTAAAACGTTCAAAATACCGAAAATCAAAAGGTAGGCTTCTGTGGGAGATATAGGAACCCTCGGACCTATACTGATAATTCTCTTCTGGAATATTTTATAACAACATGAAAGGCTAAATAACAAAATTTCAGTCTTCAGATTTACGAAAATCGGGAGGTAACGTTCTATGGAGGCTACATCGAAACGTGGTGGACTATACCCATGAATTTCAGTCAGAAAGAATTTTACCTCCAACAAAAACTAAATATCAAATTTCAGCAATTTCGGGGTGTTGCCGTGGCCACAACCTTCAATATACTGAAAATGGCGAGGTACCGTTCTTAGAAGCTAAAGCCTTAAAAATACCGAAAATCGGGTAGTACCGTTCTATGGGGGCTATACTAAGGCGTGGACCTATACCGACAAAATTCATATGGGAGGTTTAATACTCCAACATGAAAACCAAATACCAAACTGTAGCCATTTCTTAGGAATATTGGCCCGCAACTTTCAAAATACCGGAAATCGGGAGGTACCGTTCTATGGGGGCTATATGAAGATAGGGACCTATACCGACAAATTTCTGGGAGAAAGGCTTTTACCTCGGTGGAATATTGAGGCCACAGTCTTAAAAATACCGGAAATAGGGAGGTATCTTTCTATGAGGGCTAAGGCGTGGACCTATACCGACAAATTTCACATAGTACTCCAAATGAAGACTTACTTACTTACTTAGCTGGCCCATTACAGAACATTTGTTCTATAGGCCGAACTAAGAAAAGATCTCCAATTCTCTCTGTTTTTCGCTTGACTTTTTGGAATACCGCGCCTTTTCATTTCTTCATCCACTTGTATGCTCCATCGAAGCTTAGGCCTGCCGATTCTGCGTGCACCGCCAAGCGGTCCGTGTTTATACACCTTTTTAGCGGGGTCATCATCGCTCATTCTTATGATATGGCCTAGCCAACGCAATCGCTGCATCTCGATACGTTTAAAAATATTGATGTCGTTGTACAGCAGATTCAGCTCGTGGTTCATGCTACGTCGATATTCACCGTCAACGCAGATTGGTCCGTAGATCTTTCGAAGAATTTTTCTCTCAAACACAACAAGCACTGCCATGTCTGCTTGCGCAAGTACCCAGGCTTCGGAGCCATACATCAGAACGGGTAGTATCAGTGTTTTGTAGAGCGTTATTTTTGTTTGACAAGTTGTGGCTTTGTTTTTAAACTGCTTACTTAATCCAAAGTAGCATCTGTTGGCCAATACAATTCTTCTTTTTATTTCACAACTGATGTCGTTTGTTGTGTTTACGGAGGTGCCGTGGTAGACGAAATCTTTTACTACCTCAATATTATAGGAACCAACTTCCACAGTCGGTCCGAGCTCAATGGACGCATTGCGCGTCGACACCATCAACTTGGTATTCTCACCGTTTACCGCCAGACCCACTTTAGCAGATTCTCCTTCGACCTTCATAAAGGTATAAGTTACTTCTTTTACTGATCGGTATCATCAGCATAAAGACTGTCTCCCTGTCTGAAACCTCTTTGTACCAAACTCTTCGGAGAGGTTCTTTCCTATTTTAACTGAGGACCTCGTGTCAGTTAAAGTCATTTTGCGAAGACGGATGAGCTTTGCGGGGATACCAAATTCAGACATGGCTTGGAATACCTTTGAACGCAGCGGGCTGTCGAAGGCTGCTTTATAATCGACAAAAAGGTGGTAGGTGTCGATCTGCATCTCTTGGGTCTTCTCCAGGATTTGCCGCAGGGTAAATATCTGGTCAATGGTGGACTTGCCAGGTCTAAAGCCGCATTGGTATGGTCCAATTATCTCGTTGACCATAGGCTTTAGTCGTTCGCACAATATCCCTGACACGATCTTGTAGGCAATAGGGAGTAGACTTATGCCCCTATAGTTACAGCATACAGTCTTATCTCCGTTCTTGTGGACGGGGCACAGGATACTCAGATTCCAATCGTCGAATACTCGTTCTTCCTGCCAGATGGTGCTAACTAGCTGATGAATACACCTTATCAGCGTATCGCCTCCGGTTTTGAACAGCTCGGCTGGTAAGCCATTGGCTCCTGCTGCCTTATTATTCTTCAGCCGATTTATTGCTGCCTTTACCTCATCTTGGCTGGGCGGTATACATTCAATACCATCTTCTGGAATTGGGACTGTGGTATCTTCGTCGTCTTCGCTGCTATTGGATACCAACAGTTTTGAAAAATGTTCTTTCCATATCCTGAGTACACTATCTGTATCAGTTACCAAATTACCTTGCTGGTCTCTACAGGAGGATGTGCCTGTACCAAAGCCATCAGTTTGATGCTTGACTCTTTGGTAGAATTTTCGGACTTCATTCTGGCTCCTGTACATCTCGATTTTTTCACACTCCCGCTTTTCCATCTCTCTCTTTTTCCTGCGGAAAAGACGTTTCTCCTCTCTCCTTTTCTCCCTGTATCTCTCGTGCGCTACGCGTTGCTACGGATTGTAAAGTAGCCCTATATGCCGCATTTTTCTCTTCGGTGGCAGCACGACACTCCTGATCATACCATGGATTCCCTGGTGGAGGTCTCTGGTATCCAATTATGGATTTTGCGGCTGTTTGCATGGAGTGGGCAATGCTTTGCCATTGCGCTGATATGTTATCGGGATGAGGAGTGCTTTGATTAAGCAATTGGGCTAGTTGAGTGGAATATGCTGTGGCTATCTGTTGTGATTGCAGTTTACCGATGTCCAACTTTCGTATTGTGTCTGTTCGTACTTTGTTTGCTACGTTTAAGCGGGTACGTACCTTTGCTGCAACAAGGTAGTGGTCCGATTCAATGTTTGCGCCTCGGAACGATCGTACATCCAACACGCTCAATGAATGTCTTCCATCTATCACAACATGATCAATTTGATTTCTTGTTTTCTGATCTGGAGACAGCCAGGTGCCCTTATGAATATCGAGATGATTAAATCTGGTACTGCTAACTACCATGTTTTTTGCAGCTGCAAAGTCTATCAGCCTCATACCATTGTCAGATGTTTCACTGTGGAGGCTGAATTTCCCGACTGTTGGGCCAAAGATATTTTCCTTTTCAATTTTGGCATTAAAATCGCCTAGAATGATTTTAATGTCATGGGCAAGGCAACTGTCATATGTTTCTTCTAAGCGCTCGTAAAATATATCTTTGGTCTGTTCGTCCTTTTCTTCAGTGGGAGCATGAGCGCAAATAAAGCTGATGTTGAAGAATTTAGCTTTTATTCGAATTGCAGCAAGTCTTTCATTCACTGGAGTGAAGCTGGATACCAGATGTTTTAGTCTCCGACAAACTACAAATCCGCAACCAAACTCATGCTTTACGTCATGGCAGCTATAATACAGTGCGTCACCTTTAGATGTTGTTGTGACGCCTTTCCCAATCCATCGTATTTCCTGTATGGCAGTAATATCGGCCTAGTACTTTTCAAGTACGTCTGCCAATGCAAAGACTGCACCTTCTTTATAAAGAGTGCGAACATTCCAGTTGCAGATTCGCAGATCATGGTCCTTAAAACGTTTGCGTGGTTCGTCAACTTTAGACGGGGTTGTTTTTCTTTTCTTTCATTTTTTCATAGTATGCTGTTTTTTTCTAGGGGAGGGTTACTAACCCGACGCCCAAACCCAAGTTTTTAACGTTCTTATGGGAGAACGCGCGACACATGTTAGCTCACTACCTTCAACGGGTGTTAAAGGCAGTTCCCCAGGTGACACCACGGGGAGGTCAGTGTCCACTTGAGACTAAAGAGGGACCAAGATAAATCCTGGGCTTTGCCATGTTAAAACCGGTCAGGACCGTTGCACAGTGCGAAATATGAGCACTTTAGCGGAACTTTACTAATAACTTTTAAAGGAAAAGGTATAGATTCCTAAAATTTTGCACAAATGTTTCTTATGTTAGTGGACAGTGTGGGGCTCAAATTGGGCCACATAGACCCGCGGTTTCCTGTAGCGCTCATGTAACGGTGGCTGCCGTTTTTACGTTTTACATTAATTTTTCAATCGATTTTAATGCAAATTGGTATATTGAGTTTTCAGCGGATAGAAAACTTATGTACAAAATATTTCCAATATAGGTTCGCGTTTTGGAATAGCCCCCACATGCCGGGTTCCTTTATATTGGGTATTTTAAAGGTTAAAGACAAAAATTGCAGCCGATTTTGATGCAAATGTAAATTTTAAGATGTTAGCGAATAAAAAAACCTCCTCACACAAAAGCTGTCAACATAGGTCCACTTCTGGGTGAAACCCCCCAACCCTACACATCTATTAAGGAGTCAAATGTAAATATTTTTTGTTTTCATTTGTATCTATAATGTTTATTGGTCCATTCAGCAGGTCTGTACCATTAATTTTGTTAATAATGTCTTTCAGATCAAGTTCAGGTCTGCACTGCATTACAATTTTTAACGTATTTTGGTACTTGCACCGCAGCATCCAAATATGTTGCACTATATGTAAATCACCGATATTTAGAGGTCAAAACTATGAAAAACTGCGAGAGGTTTCTTAATTTTACAGAAAAATATCATTGTTAGAATTAGTGAGTCCATTTCTTCAAAACACAGTCAACAATAGCGTTCATTGTCGCGGGTACCTTCCACTTTTGGAAAATGCAACTGAATGAAATTTAAAAAACTTAAAAAATCTTTCGATGTGAAAGACATATATACAGCCTACGTTGGAAAAAAGCCATCGACTGTAATATGAATGCAACATTGAAAAAATTGATTTCTGGAATAGAAGGGGGACAAATGAGTCGTCTTTGGAAATAAAAAGCTTCAATTTGAACTTCACAAATGCAAAATTGCAATCTTGGATGTATAAATAGGAGCTCCAAATGGCGAAAATTGTTTAGCAACAACAACAACATCTAATATGCCTGATGATGTTAGCCTAACCAGCTAACGAAACGATCGTCGCATAGTGGTTGATGTGTGTGTGTAGGACTTCGCTAGATATCAATTTTTCAATGTAATCTCCTTAGGTCATAAAAAGCTCGATTAATTAAATTAATTAAATCTCACAAATAATGGCCTAAAAAGGCAAAAACTTAAAAATAAAACATTCAGCTGAGCCCGGCTGGGATTCGAACCTGGGTCGTCGCCAACTAACAGACAATGTTGCTGACGTCTTAGCGTTCTAAACCACAATCCACTTAAAAAATCTTTCGATGTGAAAGACATATATACATCCTACGTTGGAAAAAAGCCATCGACTGTAATATGAATGCAACATTGAAAAAATTGATTTCTGGAATAGAAGGGGGACAAATGAGTCGTCTTTGGAAATAAAAAGCTTCAATTTGAACTTCACAAATGCAAAATTGCAATCTTGGATGTATAAATAGGAGCTCCAAATGGCGAAAATTGTCTAGCAACAACAACAACAACATCTAATATGCCTGATGATGTTAGCCTAACCAGCTAACGAAACGATCGTCGCATAGTGGTTGATGTGTGTGTGTAGGACTTCGCTAGATATCAATTTTTCAATGTAATCTCCTTAGGTCATAAAAAGCTCGATTAATTAAATTAATTAAATCTCACAAATAATGGCCTAAAAAGGCAAAAACTTAAAAATAAAACATTCAGCTGAGCCCGGCTGGGATTCGAACCTGGGTCGTCGCCAACTAACAGACAATGTTGCTGACGTCTTAGCGTTCTAAACCACAATCCACTTAAAAAATCTTTCGATGTGAAAGACATATATACAGCCTACGTTGGAAAAAAGCCATCGACTGTAATATGAATGCAACATTGAAAAAATTGATTTCTGGAATAGAAGGGGGACAAATGAGTCGTCTTTGGAAATAAAAAGCTTCAATTTGAACTTCACAAATGCAAAATTGCAATCTTGGATGTATAAATAGGAGCTCCAAATGGCGAAAATTGTCTAGCAACAACAACAACATCTAATATGCCTGATGATGTTAGCCTAACCAGCTAACGAAACGATCGTCGCATAGTGGTTGATGTGTGTGTGTAGGACTTCGCTAGATATCAATTTTTCAATGTAATCTCCTTAGGTCAGAAAAAGCTCGATTAATTAAATTAATTAAATCTCACAAATAATGGCCTTCGCCCCTAAAAAGGCAAAAACTTAAAAATAAATTCCCGAAGTCTTTTTAGAAAATCCTGAATATCTCCAAAGACCGCGCGATACCGCAGCAGTTTTATAGCTTTACGAACAGAGGAGAATCTAATCTTTCAGATTATATATATCTTAACACGTGAATGTACGGAACTCACTTTTGAAATGTCCACGGAAAATAAAAAAATATAATTTTGAAAACTTCAAAAAATCTCTTCTTTCCGACTAAAATTGCACGAAAACAGTAAGGGTTTTTTGCATTTTTTAAAGGTGTAAAATATCATAATAGTTTTGTAAAATATTAAGAAAAATAAATCATGGCATACTGACTTACCATTTGTCCGCACCACTTCATTTTTTTAATGAATCAAAAATACATTTCTTACAAAAAAAAAAAAAATATTAAAAAAAGTGCAACTTTTAGTGCATTTTTTAGTCGTTTCGTGGAGTAAATCGGCAAACTGAGTATGGACCATTTGCAGTGGAGTACTTAGCTAACCAATTTAATAAAAGTTAATTAATTTCATGTACTTTGAAAATCCCTTAAAGTTCCACTAAACTTCCCAAATTTCGCACTGTGCGTTGCTTGGTATCTTCCATCCCCTACGTCACCCCCAAATGAAGACAAAATACCAAATTTCAGTCATTTCTGAGGAATATTGAGTCTAAAACCTTCAAAATACCGAAAATCGGGTGGTACCATTCTATGGGGGCTATATCAAAATGTGCACCGATTTAGCCCATTTGCAAAAATTGTGAGCTGTATCTTAATTTCAACAGACGGACGGATGTACAGATGGAGATGGTTATATCGACTTAGAATTTTACCCTGATCAAGTATATATATATATACTTTATGGGGTCTCCGATAAGTATTTCGATGTGTTACAAACGGAATCACAAATTTAATTATAGCCTTCATATTATGGAGGAGGGTATAAAAACACAGAAAAATTAAATTGAATGGGGAATGTTTATTATCATTTGAAAGAATCTTCGATGGCATCTATTTTTTGCAGATTATATCTAGCAAGTATTGGCCGAGGCTACGTCTCAGACGGTCCATCCGTTGAGACCAATTTTCAATGACTCGTTCAAGATTTTCGACTGGTAACTGGCGAATGGCACGTCTGTCTGATGTTTTCCCCCAAGACCGAAATCGATGCGGCTTTATCCGCATACAATTTTGACCTTACATATTCTCACAGGAAAAAGTCTAACGAAGTGATATGAGACGATCTTACCGAAGCTCACAGAAGTGTTCTTTCAATAAATCCATTGATTGAAGCGATGTGTGGGAATGGTCGCCGCGCAGTGGTTCAGAATCGATTTTTGCTGGTCAAAACTCTGTAACTTTTGAACGGACTGAGGTGCTTTAAACCCACTCGATACCAGTGAAGTGGTTGCAAAGGAATTCAATGTCAAATTTAAAAATTTGAGTTGTTTCATATTTTGCATCATAACACCGTCCGACAATTTTCAAAAAATGTTGTTACACTTGAACCGGACTATATACGTTTGAAAGTATAGGCAAAATGGAGTATAATGGTATTTTTAATTTTTCCTTTTATCATCGTTTTGACCTTTTAGAGGTCAAACAAATTTCAAAGGTCAACATTTTTCAAAAAAATATTTTAAATAATTGTAATCGTCGTACGATGCTGATATTGGTATCATATTAAAGAGGAGAGTATAGGCTTTATATAATAATTATAAATTATTGCATTCCAGGATAAAAAGGACATCAAAAATATCCTTGAAAAATTAAGTCAACAGTGAGCATTTTGGCAGGCGCATATCTCCTAAACTGCGAAGAATTTTAATTTGCTCATGGAGGCAAAGTTGTAGCTCTTGTCATAAAGAACATCTATTCTGGACAAATGAAATCCACCACACCTCATTTTCAAGGTCAAAATGGCCAAGGTCAAACCCCTAGAAAAAGTTATAGAAGATGATGAAGATGAGGTTTGGTGGATTTCATGTGTCCAGAATTTATATTCTTTATGACTAGAGCTACAACTTTGCCTCCACGGTTTAGAAGATATGCGCCTGCCAAAATGCTCACTTTTGACTTAATTTTTCAAGGATATTTTTAAAGTCCTTTTAATCCCGGAATGCAGTAATTTATAATTATTATATAAAGCCTATACTCTCCTCTTTAATATGACACCAATACCAGCATCGTACGAAGAGTACAAGTATTTAAAATATTTTTTTAAAAATGTTGACCTTTGAAATTTGTTTGACCTCTAAAAGGTCAAAACGATGAGAAAACGAAAAATTAAAAATGCCATTTTACTCCATTTTGCCTATATTTTCAAACGTATATAGTCCGGTTCAAGTGTAACAAAATTTTTTGAAAATTGTCGGACGGTGTTATGATGCGAAATATGAAACAACACAAATTTTTAAATTTGATCTTGAATTCCTTTGCAACTACTTCACCGATATCGAGTGTTTTTAAAGCACCTCCATCCGTTCAAAAGTTACAGAGTTTTGACCAGGAAAAATCGATTCTGAACCACTGTGCGCACTTAACACACATCGCTTCAATCAATGGATTTATTGAAAGAACACTTCTGTGAGCTTCGGTAAGATAGTCTCATATCACTCCGTTAGATTTTTTCCTGTGATTTTGAGTTTTTCATATGTTCCAACTATTTAAAAAAGGTCAAACACCAATAAACAAACCATAAAAATACAAAAAATTAAAAACACATTTTTTAATTAAAAAAAAAAAATTCGAAAAATTTCAATATTTTCCAAAATTAAAAAAAAAATACTTCTTGGATTTTCATAAAACTCATATAACTCTTATAAAAACTCATTTGTGGAAAAAAAACTATAATTTATATGGGAAACGGTATGGAAAAACGCACATTTTTAACTATGTAATTTCAAAAAAATTAAAAAAAATTTTAAACGGACGGAATGGGGCGGTATATATAAGCTGAAAGCTGGCATTATTCTGTGAAAACGAAACATTGTTCCAAAATGTTCCCTAAAAGTTCCAGTCCACCAAATTTGGAATTTTACTAAAATTTAGTACCTGAGGAAAAAAAATATTTTTTTCGCTAAAATGGGGTACACGATAACTTTGAAAGAGTGTGACCGGTTTGATCCATGCTTTGCACATCGTAATATTTCTGCGAGACATAGATTAGGTTCAAATATGGACAATATTAGTCCCCTACTTCGTGTACCTCCCACACAAAATTTCGGAAAAGTGCAGTATAAGAGCTGCTCACAAAACAGTTCCATTTTTACGGGCTGCCCCCATCAAGACGGTACAAGTTTTTTCAGGGGCTAGTCCATATAACGATAACTCTCGAACGAAACGAAATTTGACCTTCGTAATATTTTGTCTAATCGTAGTTTAACACCATATAGGTCTTCTCCTGAGGGCACCTCCCAAACAACAATTAAAAATTTGTATTATAGTGCAGTTCAGGATCTGTTCGAATATTCTTTGGAAAATTATACCGATGCTACTCCTTATGGTCCTGTTTACAGCGATATTAGGTTTTTCGTGGGCAATTCCATGCTTCCTGACGTTCTGGTTATACGGTGACAAACTGAAATGTCTCCTAAAATATGATTCACTTCCAAAATGGAGTATGTCGATCCATTCCTTCAGGTACCTCAAAGAAGAGGTCAAGAGTAATTTAAAAATTTCAGGAATTTAAAATTTGGAACAAAAAATAAATTTAGATATTTTCCGACAATGGTCAAGGGTCAATTTCAAAGTCTAAATACTATCCGATCATTTTTCAAAATTATTGGAATTTTCCTTGACCAAACCGCTTATTTCGCGAAAAATGTTTAGTATTAACATATTATTGCGACCTTTAGCGTGATTATGGTTTCAATACACACAATTAAAACTGTGGGATCCTTGTATAAATTAGGCTGTAATTATGATATCTGACCACGTACATGTGCATAATTTGCATTTATGGAATGGTCAAGAGTTCCTCTTCTAAATATAACTTACGGGAGTAGAACATATCGTTAAAAAATATAAATTTTACCAATTTTCACACAAAAGTTTTGGTTCATTTCACCAGCAAAATATTATCTGATCATCATGCTAAATTGCAAGATTCTTCTCTGTCTTAAACCCAAACCTTACTTAAAATTTTGCGCCGGTCAGACAACCATTGCGACCTACAGAGCCGCTACAAAATTGGATAAAAATTTAGTTTTTGGTACATTTCACCCCTTAAATATCTCACGATCATAGCCAAAAACTATAGGGGTCTATTCTGATCTGAACCCGACTTCCATACAAAATTTTGTGAAGATTGGTCCATAGTTGCGGACCACATCTAAAAATCGCTTTATCTCGTCGAGATATGCATTTTGTAATACCACATGGGGGGCCTACGATGAATATTTCGCGGTGTTACATGAATTTTTCGAAAAACAAACTTATAATACCCTTTCCTGTAGGCTATAATAACATTAACACGTGACACGACTCACGCTTTATCTGTCAAAAAATGGGTAGTACCTGTTGTTGGATCACCCGTTATTAGTGGGAAAGTCACCCATCTTGGTGAAAATGTCATTCCTCGAAAATCCATTAAACGGCACTTAAACGAGGGGTTATTCGAATGACTTGTTACACTTTTAGGAACTTTATCTTTTTGGGGGCCACCGTGGTGCAATGGTTAGCACATCCGCCTTGCACTCAGAAGGTCTGCGGTTCGAATCCCAGGCCAAGCAACATCAAATTTTCAACGGTGGCAAAATTCCCCCTCAGTAATGCTGGCGACATTTCCTGAGTATTGAAGCCATGAAAAACTTCTCTACAAGAGGTGTCGTAAGACACGCCGTTCGGACTCGGCAATAAAAAGTAGGTCCCATATCATTGAGCCAATATGAATCGGCGTGCACTCATTGATATGAAAGAAGTCTCCCTTGTCCCTTCGGGGATGTTGTGGGAACATATGTAAGTATGTATCTCTTTTGAAAACCTTTTGGAAGTTGATACTCGAATTACGATTTGCAAAGTTTCGGCCATATCGGAGGACCAATTCACAAGTTATGGTGTTCATCAGTCAATTTTGTAAGGAAAGCAGGTATACAAAATGAATTATATGATTTTATGGAGGACCATAAGGACTACCTTTGGTAAAGTTTTTAAAAAGATTCTCAAGCGGCTTCTAACCTGCGCAAAACAATTTTGAACTTTTGTGCGGCAGGTAATCGAATGATTTGTATGATAAAGTTCGTAATCGAACTTGGTCTATACTTGGATGAAATACTACAAAGTTTGGATCAAACGGGCTATCATCTGCAGCCATAAGGCAGATTCATTAAATGCTTACCAATTGTAGTTACCAACTCCACAGATGGTCCCAGAACAGTGAACCCATTGTATGTCTATTGGGGTTATGAGATGGTATTTTTAAACATACGAAAAATATAAAATTAATATGTCCGCCTTTGTCTTTAAGAGGGACATTTGTCCTCAATCGAATTCTGGTTAGTCTTTCTAGTTCATGTCTAATTTCATGCGTTTACCATCTGGCATTACTGCAATTTCTTACTCGTTCACTTTTTTGAAGACCTCCAAGTACAACCGCGTGTGTTAACTGGACATACTCCGAACAAATATGAAGGAGCAGGTAACACTTTAGCAGAGGTCGTCAGATTATCTATTTTTTTGTGTTTGTTCTTATAGACAATTTTTTTATACGACATATTTTCAATGTAGATACAATTTTTTTGCTGTTCCTATATATGTAGGTGCACTGATTTTCGTTTCATATTCTCAGAACATATCTACGTCGGTGTTTGAAAAGTAGGGACGGGATAACATCAATTGATACGGTCTAATGCACTTTACTTACTAAATATTTGCTTCTTAGACTCTAAATGAATGCCAAATGCATAATACAAAGCACCACTTTTAAACAGCTACGAACTTACTTAGCATTTCTTTAATGTCTCATTTATATTTCTGTTTCTTCTCTCCTCTGCCTTTCTTTGCATTTTCTTTTATCTAAACTGCATTTCTGTAGAAATTGCAATTGTAAATGTAAAATAAATTGCTTTGACGTATTTACTTTAAATGTTCTTTCATTTCGTTATTATTTATTCACGTTCTAAGTAACTGCATCAAAGCCACAACAACTTTACTGCAACATTTAAATGCCACAAAGCTTCTACTAACTACAGCAGCAACAATAAAACCAACAGAACAATACACAAAGAACAAACAATAAATTCTCCATTACTATAAATGATAAAAAGAAAAATAAAAAGAGATACTTATTTAAAAGCTACTCCTTTAGATCTTGTTCCCAACATCTTTCAGCACAAATTGGAAGGTATATGCATTTTATATACATACATATAGTCAGACCTCCGCGGAGCTCTCTCGGAGGCCTCTATAGAATAGAAGGCCTCCGTAGGATGCTTCTATAGCATAGAAAACCTCCGTAGGAGGCTTCTATAGAATAGGAGACCACCGTAGGAGGCTTCTATAGAATAGAACACCTCCGTAGGAGGCTTCTATAGAATAGAAGACCTACGTAGGAGGCTTCTATAGAATAGAAGACCTCCGTAGGAGGCTTCTTTAGAATAGAACACCTCCTTAGGAGGCTTCTATAGAATAGAAGACCTCCGTAGCAGGCTTCTATAGAATAGAAGACCTCCGTAGGAGGCTTCTATAGAATAGGAGACCACCGTAGGAGGCTTCTTTAGAATAGAACACCTCCTTAGGAGGCTTCTATAGAATAGAAGACCTCCGTAGCAGGCTTCTATAGAATAGAACACCTCCGTAGGAGGCTTCTATAAAATAGAAGACCTCCGTAGGAATTTTCTATTGAATGGAAGACCTCTGTAGGAGTCTTCTATAGCATCGAAGACCTCCGTAGGAGACTTCTATATAACAGAATACCTCCGTAGGACGCTTCTATAGAATAGAAGACCTCCGTAGGAGGCTTCCATAGAATAGAAGACCTCCGTAGGATGCTTCTATAGAATAGAAGACCTCCGTAGGAGCCTTCTATAGAATAGAAGACTTCCGTTGGAGTCTTTCATATAATAGAAGACATCCGTAGGAGGCTTCTATAGAATAGAACACCTCCGTAGGAGGCTTCTATAAAATAGAAGAACTTCGTAGGAGGCTTCTATAGAATAGAAGACTTCCGTAGAAGGCTTCTATAGAATACAAGACCTCCGTAGGAGGCTTCTATAGCATAGATGACCTCCTTAGGCGTCTTCTATAGATTAGAAGACCTCCGTACGAGGCTTCTATAGACCTCCATAGGCGTCATCTATAGAATAGAATACCTCCGTAGGAGGCTTCTATAGAATATAATACCTCCGAAGGAGGCTTCTATAGAATAGAATACCTCCGAAGGAGGCTTCTATAGAATAGAAGACCTCCATAGGAGGCTTCTATAGAATAGAAGACCTCCGTAGGAGGCTTCTATAGAATAGAAGACCTTCGTAGGTGGCTTCTATAGACTAGAAGACCTTCGTAGGTGGCTTCTATAGACTAGAAGACCTCTGCAAGAGTCTCCTGTGAATAGAAGACCTCCGTAGGAGGCTTCTATAGAATAGAAGACCTCCGTAGGAGGCTCCTATAGAATAGAATACCTACGTAGGAGGCTTCTATAGAATCGAAGACCTCCGTAGTAGGCTTCTATAGAATACAAGACCTCCGTTGGAGGCTTCAATAGAAAAGAAGACCTCCGTAGGAGGCTTCTAAAATGTAAAAGACCTCCGTAGGGGGCTTCTATAAAATAGAAGAACTCCGTGGCAGACTTCTATAGGACAGAAGACCTCCGTAGGAGGCTTTTATAGAATATAAGATCTCTGTAGGAGGCTTCTATTGAATAGAAGACCTCCATAGGAGTCTTCTACAGCATAGAGTAGCTCCGTAGGAGGCCTTAATGGAATAGAAGACCTCCATAGGAGTCTTCTATAGCATAGAGGACCTCCATAGGAGGCTTCTATAGAATAGAACACCAACTTAGGAGGCTTCTACAAAATAGAAGACCTCCGTAGGAGGCTTTTTTAGAATAGAAGAACTCCGTAGAAGGCTTCTATAGAATAGAAGACCTACGTAGGGGGCTTATATAGAATAGAAGAACTCCGTAGGAAGTTTCTTTAGAAGAGAATAACTCCGTAGGAAGCTTATTTAGAATAGAACAACACCATAGGAGGCTTCTTTAGAATAGAAGAACTCCGTACGAGGCTTCCATAGAATAGAAGACTTCCGTAGGAGGCTTCTATAGAATAGAATACCTCCGTAGAAGGCTTCTATAGAATAGAAGACCACCGTAGGAGGCTTCAATAGAATACGAGACCTGCGTAGGAGGCTTCTATAGAATAGAAGACCTCCGTTGGAGTCTTTCATAGAATAGAAGACCTCCGTAGGAGGCTTCTATAGAGTGGAAAACCTCTGTAGGAGGCTTCTATAGAGTGGAAGACCTCCGTAGGAGGCTTCTATAGAGTGGAAGACCTCCGTAGGAGGCTTCTATAGAATAGAAGACCTCCATAGAAGGCTTCTATAGAGTAGAAGACCTCCATAGGAGGCTTCTATAGAGTAGAAGACCTCCGTAGGAGGCGTCTATAGAATGGAAGACCTCCGTAGGAGGCTTCTATAGAATAGAAGACCTCCGTAGAAGGCTTCTATAGAATAGAAGACCTCCATAGGAGGCTTCTATAGAATAGAAGACCTCCGTAGGAGGCTTCTATAGAATAGAAGACATCCTTAGGAGGCTTCTATAGAATAGAAGACATCCGTAGGAGGCTTCTATAGAATAGAAGACATCCGTAGGAGGCTTCTATAGAATAGAAGACATCCGTAGGAGGCTTCTATAGAATAGAAGACATCCGTAGGAGGCTTCTATAGAATAGAAGACATCCGTAGGAGGCTTCTATAGAATAGAAGACCTCCGTAGAAGGCTTCTATAGAATAGAAGACCTCCGTAGGAGGCTTCTATAGAATAGAATACCCCCGTAGGAGGCTTCTATAGAATAGAAGACTTCCGTGGGAGGCTTCTATAGAGTAGAAGACCTCCGTAGGAGGCTTCTATAGCATAGAAGACCTCCGTAGGATGCTTCTATAGAATAGAAGACCTCCGTAGGAGGCTTCTATAGGATAGAAGACCTCCGTAGGATGCTTCTATAGAATAGAAGACCTCGGTAGGTGGCTTCTATAGAATAGAATACCCCCGTAGGAGGCTTCTATAGAATAGAAGACTTCCGTGGGAGGCTTCTATAGAGTAGAAGACCTCCGTAGGAGGCTTCTATAGCATAGAAGACCTCCGTAGGAGGCTTCTATAGCATAGAAGACCTCCGTTGGAGGCTTCTATAGAATAGAAGACCTCCGTTGGAGGCTTCTATAGAATAGAAGACTTCCGTAGGAGGATTCTATAGAGCAGAAGACCTCCGTAGGAGGCTTCTATAGCATAGAAGACCTCCGTAGGATGCTTCTATAGAATAGAAGACCTCCGTAGGAGGCTTCTATAGAATAGAAGACCTCCGTAGGAGGCTTCTATATAATAGTAGTCCTCCGCAGGAGGCTTCTATAGAAAAGAAGACCTCGGTAGGAGGTTTCTATGGAATAGAAGACCTCCGTAGGAGGCTTCAATAGAGCAGAAGACCTCCGTAGGAGGCTTCAATAGAGCAGAAGACCTCCGTAGGAGGCTTCTATAGGATAGAAGACCTCCGTAGGATGCTTCTATAGAATAGAAGACCTCCGTAGGAGGCTTCTATAGGATAGAAGACCTCCGTAGGATGCTTCTATAGAATAGAAGACCTCCGTAGGAGGCTTCTATAGGATAGAAGACCTCCGTTGGAGGTTTCTATAAAATAGAAGACCTCCGTTGGAGGTTTCTATAAAATAGAAGACCTCCGTAGGAGGCCTCTATTGAATAGAAGATCTCCGTAGGAGGCTTCTATAGAATAGAAGACCTCCGTAGGAGGAGGCTTCTATAGAATAGAAGACCTCCGTAGGAGGAGGCTTCTATAGAATAGAAGACCTCCGTAAGAGAAGGTAATTATGATCACATTTACGTCCCATAATTAAAATTTACTACACGATCCGGGAAGTGGCCTTAAACTGGAGAAAATACCGGACCAGTCATTTTATTGGCCACAGTAAGTGTTTTTAGAACTCACGGGTACCTACCTTTTTTTAAAATTCCAAAGCATACTCGAACTGCTATTTTAGCCCACTTAAGCTAACATTTTGAACTTTTATGAGGGTGTTACGCAAAAGAGTTGTCCGATATAGACGATCTTAGGACTTTAATTAAGTTTCAGACAAATATTAAATGTACAAAAGTTCGACCCATATCAACTACTCCCCTCTATAGTTTTTGTGCCCAGCAGCCATTTTAGTTGGCCACAGTAGAAAAAATGCATAATTATTTGTGTTCCTCTTAGCCTTTGTAGGAAATGGCTTTGAAATCCTGTGGTACAACCACACAATGGAAATAATTCAATACCCCACCTTTTTAACTCTGGCTTACATAACTTATTTTGCTTTTGAATAGCAGACAACATCATACGCTTATTGGGCCACAGCTCATTAAAGTGTACGCACGTAAAAGTTCTCATCACTTAAGTCGTATTGGAATGCATTAACACTATACGAACACAGATGTGAATACAACAAAGCGAATGAAAATTCATATGTATGTAGGGACGTGTTTATTTGTTAAGAAAATACAGCTGCGTAAATCTTCAAAAAGAATACAATAAAAATAAATCGTGACAGCTGTTAACTGAAAATGTTCACACCAAAGGGAAGCACTACACATTATAGTGACAACATTACGCTTAGCACCAACACCCACCCACACTTAGATTAAACACATGCTTAAATGCTTGTTGAAAAATTTATGATTTTCATTGAGAGTTCAACTTACATAAGACTTGTTGTTGTTATTTAACTATTGAATTGTTAACTACTGACATACTTACATACATATATGTGTATTTTATTCTCATTATTTCTACTTCAACTCACCATATCTTCTTCTTGATGCTTTCACTGACATCTATCGCATTCCTTTGTATGCTCATTGTCTTTCAACTCTGGTACATATATTTTTCTTCTTCTCTAATACGTAAATCTGTTTCTTCTACTAACTGCTAGCTACTGTTTTCACCTCCTCTTCTTCTTCTTCCAACTACTATTTAGACGAATGCATTGTCTTTGTTTTTATAATTTCAAATATTTTCTTGTTATTCTATTCTCTTGGCATTTTCTATATATATTTGTATATGTATGTATATTTTTTGTAACTGTTGATAATTACATTTCATTATTTATTTACATATATAAACACAATATATTTATAGTTATATTTATATAACTATATTATTGCATTACAAAAAAGAAAGGTGTGGTATTTCAATAAAACAATTAAAATACATTTTGAATGATGTTGGGAATTATAATGAATTTAGTTTGATAAGTTATTTAATTACATTTCAATTTAATATTTACACATAACAACATATAATCTCATAGAATTATAAATTTTATTTAAAATACTACTATTCAAAATGTAAAAAATATTTAAAGCAGCAATCGGCTTTACCAGCTCAAAAATATGCCCTAAGCCTATGACACAAAGAAAAGAAGCAATATGAGCTGCTTTTTCCAACACAAAATTTGTTCTCTTGGCTTCTTTAAAATATATTGGTTGAGAAAATATTCTTAAAAAATCCACGCCCATAAGCCTGGTGATGGTTGAGAAAATATTCTTAAAAAATCCACGGCCATAAGCCTGGTGATGGTTGAGAAAATATTCTTAAAAAATCCACGCCCATAAGCCTGGTGATGGTTGAGAAAATATTCTTAAAAAATCCACGGCCATAAGCCTGGTGATGGTTGAGAAAATATTCTTAAAAAATCCACGCCCATAAGCCTGGTGATGGTTGAGAAAATATTCTTAAAAAATCCACGCCCATAAGCCTGGTGATGGTTGAGAAAATATTCTTAAAAAATCCACGCCCATAAGCCTGGTGATGGTTGAGAAAATATTCTTAAAAAATCCACGCCCATAAGCCTGGTGATGGTTGAGAAAATATTCTTAAAAAATCCACGCCCATAAGCCTGGTGATGGTTGAGAAAATATTCTTAAAAAATCCACGCCCATAAGCCTGGTGATGGTTGAGAAAATATTCTTAAAAAATCCACGCCCATAAGCCTGGTGATGGTTGAGAAAATATTCTTAAAAAATCCACGCCCATAAGCCTGGTGATGGTTGAGAAAATATTCTTAAAAAATCCACGCCCATAAGCCTGGTGATGGTTGAGAAAATATTCTTAAAAAATCCACGCCCATAAGCCTGGTGATGGTTGAGAAAATATTCTTAAAAAATCCACGCCCATAAGCCTGGTGATGGTTGAGAAAATATTCTTAAAAAATCCACGCCCATAAGCCTGGTGATGGTTGAGAAAATATTCTTAAAAAATCCACGCCCATAAGCCTGGTGATGGTTGAGAAAATATTCTTAAAAAATCCACGCCCATAAGCCTGGTGATGGTTGAGAAAATATTCTTAAAAAATCCACGCCCATAAGCCTGGTGATGGTTGAGAAAATATTCTTAAAAAATCCACGCCCATAAGCCTGGTGATGGTTGAGAAAATATTCTTAAAAAATCCACGCCCATAAGCCTGGTGATGGTTGAGAAAATATTCTTAAAAAATCCACGCCCATAAGCCTGGTGATGGTTGAGAAAATATTCTTAAAAAATCCACGCCCATAAGCCTGGTGATGGTTGAGAAAATATTCTTAAAAAATCCACGCCCATAAGCCTGGTGATGGTTGAGAAAATATTCTTAAAAAATCCACGCCCATAAGCCTGGTGATGGTTGAGAAAATATTCTTAAAAAATCCACGCCCATAAGCCTGGTGATGGTTGAGAAAATATTCTTAAAAAATCCACGCCCATAAGCCTGGTGATGGTTGAGAAAATATTCTTAAAAAATCCACGCCCATAAGCCTGGTGATGGTTGAGAAAATATTCTTAAAAAATCCACGCCCATAAGCCTGGTGATGGTTGAGAAAATATTCTTAAAAAATCCACGCCTATAAGCCTGGTGATGGTTGAGAAAATATTCTTAAAAAATCCACGCCTATAAGCCTGGTGATGGTTGAGAAAATATTCTTAAAAAATCCACGCCTATAAGCCTGGTGATGGTTGAGAAAATATTCTTAAAAAATCCACGCCTATAAGCCTGGTGATGGTTGAGAAAATATTCTTAAAAAATCCACGCCTATAAGCCTGGTGATGGTTGAGAAAATATTCTTAAAAAATCCACGCCTATAAGCCTGGTGATGGTTGAGAAAATATTCTTAAAAAATCCACGCCTATAAGCCTGGTGATGGTTGAGAAAATATTCTTAAAAAATCCACGCCTATAAGCCTGGTGATGGTTGAGAAAATATTCTTAAAAAATCCACGCCTATAAGCCTGGTGATGGTTGAGAAAATATTCTTAAAAAATCCACGCCTATAAGCCTGGTGATGGTTGAGAAAATATTCTTAAAAAATCCACGCCTATAAGCCTGGTGATGGTTGAGAAAATATTCTTAAAAAATCCACGCCTATAAGCCTGGTGATGGTTGAGAAAATATTCTTAAAAAATCCACGCCTATAAGCCTGGTGATGGTTGAGAAAATATTCTTAAAAAATCCACGCCTATAAGCCTGGTGATGGTTGAGAAAATATTCTTAAAAAATCCACGCCTATAAGCCTGGTGATGGTTGAGAAAATATTCTTAAAAAATCCACGCCTATAAGCCTGGTGATGGTTGAGAAAATATTCTTAAAAAATCCACGCCTATAAGCCTGGTGATGGTTGAGAAAATATTCTTAAAAAATCCACGCCTATAAGCCTGGTGATGGTTGAGAAAATATTCTTAAAAAATCCACGCCTATAAGCCTGGTGATGGTTGAGAAAATATTCTTAAAAAATCCACGCCTATAAGCCTGGTGATGGTTGAGAAAATATTCTTAAAAAATCCACGCCTATAAGCCTGGTGATGGTTGAGAAAATATTCTTAAAAAATCCACGCCTATAAGCCTGGTGATGGTTGAGAAAATATTCTTAAAAAATCCACGCCTATAAGCCTGGTGATGGTTGAGAAAATATTCTTAAAAAATCCACGCCTATAAGCCTGGTGATGGTTGAGAAAATATTCTTAAAAAATCCACGCCTATAAGCCTGGTGATGGTTGAGAAAATATTCTTAAAAAATCCACGCCTATAAGCCTGGTGATGGTTGAGAAAATATTCTTAAAAAATCCACGCCTATAAGCCTGGTGATGGTTGAGAAAATATTCTTAAAAAATCCACGCCTATAAGCCTGGTGATGGTTGAGAAAATATTCTTAAAAAATCCACGCCTATAAGCCTGGTGATGGTTGAGAAAATATTCTTAAAAAATCCACGCCTATAAGCCTGGTGATGGTTGAGAAAATATTCTTAAAAAATCCACGCCTATAAGCCTGGTGATGGTTGAGAAAATATTCTTAAAAAATCCACGCCTATAAGCCTGGTGATGGTTGAGAAAATATTCTTAAAAAATCCACGCCTATAAGCCTGGTGATGGTTGAGAAAATATTCTTAAAAAATCCACGCCTATAAGCCTGGTGATGGTTGAGAAAATATTCTTAAAAAATCCACGCCTATAAGCCTGGTGATGGTTGAGAAAATATTCTTAAAAAATCCACGCCTATAAGCCTGGTGATGGTTGAGAAAATATTCTTAAAAAATCCACGCCTATAAGCCTGGTGATGG